>NW_012121265.1:12894252-12897995 GCF_000951035.1 Colobus angolensis palliatus
CTGTGTCATGCGTTTTTTTTGCATTTATGTAATCTTACCTTCAGATACCCTAAGACAGAGCTTCTGATGGGCTTGGTTAATGGCTCAGTATGTAATGTTGAATGTCCTTTGGGGTTGAGGGGTTTTTTGTTTGTTTATTTGTTTGCTTGAGATGGAGTCTCACTCTGTTGCCCGGGCTGGAGTGCAATGGCACGATCTCAGCTCACTACAACTTCCACTTCCCGGGTTCAAGCGATTCTCCTGCCTCAGTCTTCCCAGTAGCTGAGATTACAGGCGCCCGCAACCGCGCCCAGCTAATTTTTGTATTTTTAGTAGAGACGAGGTTTCACCATGTTGGCCAGGCTGGTCTCGACCTCCTGACCTGGCGATCCACCCGCCTTGGCCTCCCAAAGTGCTGGGATTACAGGCGTGAGCCACCATGTCCAGCCGGGGCTGAATTCTTATCCCAGGAGATCACAAACCTAGAGTCCTGTCTGCAGATAACTTCTTTTGGCTCAGGATTTGAATCAGTAGATAACTGTATGATTGTGTGACAAAGTATCGTTTAGATCAATAAACCTCTTTATCTGTTTTAATGGACAGGAGTCACATGACAAATAGGCACATCAAAGCTTCTTTCTGATTAGGGCAAAAAGGGAAAAATTGTAGAAACTATTACCAGTAGTACTAATGTTATTATCATCACAGTAGCTAATAGTTGCTAGCACAATAGCTAATTATATCAATCACTTCTTATATAGAAACCTTTCTTCTTTATGGAGATGAAACTTACATACGTTTATGTCATTATATCTTCACAGAAAAAAAACTTAAGGGAGAAATGTATGCTCGCTTTATACGAGTAATTGAAGAGTTGGGGCTTCAGGAAATAACCTGGGTTTGCTGCAAGTAAGCTGCTCTGATTGGGGAGAGCAGAATGGAGGGGTGACTAAAACTGCATTTGAAGATAAAAATCTAGTGGAAGCAGGGCCTTTATTTTGCAATGTATTCACTCGAATTTAGCACACAAAAATAATGTCTTCTGAAAAAAATGTGAGAGTTCATTAAATATGCATAACCTTTTGCTTTTCTTTTTTTTTTATTTCTTGAAAGCTTCTATTCCTTTGGATGTCAAATGCACCTAATTAGTATAAGCTGATGTGTGAATCTTATTCCACATTTTAAGACAAGAGGGAAAAAGTCTCATTTGTATAAAATTTAGAGTTGTGAATTTTAAAGCATGGTTAAAAAATAAAATCATACATCTTAATTAAACTAAAAAGTTTATTTGTAGAATGACAGATAAAATTGAGCTTTTTAGTAATACAATTATGTGTGATGTAATAGAAAGTACTTTTGAAAACAAGTCAGGATATCTGAATGCTGGCTTAAACTCTCACTATTTCTGGGATATTGGGCAAGTTATTGAAACTTTGTTGCTTTGATTTAAGTTTCCTTATCTGCAAAGTGATGTATTTTGATTAAATGATTTCCATTTTCTCCAAAAAGTTTTGGAAATGCATGGTATTATATACATATGATCTATTTACATCAATTTTCCTCCCTATTACAATCACAAATATAACATAAAAATCATGAAAAATTACCAAGAACTTAGATTTCTAATCAAGAATATTGAATTTATATGATTGCACATATTCAGATATTCATAGGGATTTGGGGAAACATTTAGCTCCTGATACATATTGTTAGGTTTGGAAGGGAAGGTGAGGGTTAAAGAAAGACACACACACAGGAAGAGGGCGACTCAACAGCAAATGCAGGCTTTCTGCCCAGCATAAAACCTGCAGAAGTGGGGGACCAGCCTAATGCCAGAGCCCACTGCTGCTTATAGGCTGGGGGTACTTAGAGGTATGGGCGGGAGGGGTCTGGGCAGTATGACTTGCTGCCCAGCAGGATACTGATAAGATGTTCCCATGATGAGGCGGTTCTGGCCCTCGTTCCGGCGGGATGTCTTCGTGGTGTTCCTTGGATCTTTGTCCGGCAAGAAACAATAGGATGTTTCTTCAGTTGGGCCTTTGTCTGCCTTGTGTTCAGGTAGTTAGGCAGGATGTTTCCCATGGCCCGAACCCCCGTGAAATGTTTCACTTTGACTAAGGTCTGCAAAATAGCAGGGAGCTTACAAAATGGTGCAGTTTGGACTAACACATGTCAGTATCTTTCTGGTACTTTCATATTTCTTTCTAGCAAGATTTCTTTCAATATCGAGCCAACTAACTGAATTTTGGAAGAAAGATACTGTTTAGTCCACCAAATCTAGAAATAACATTCTCTCTACAAATTGTATGCTGAGTCCATTTATGACTTTCTACCCTTGCTCCACAATTCCTCCTCCACCTGCACATCTCACGGATATACAGGAGGTTTTGTAGCAACATCGAACGATGAAGATCAGCTCTCACAGGACAAAGTTTCAAGCATTTTGCAAATTCTATCCAGAAGAAAAAAAAAATCCCCAAAACTTTAGCAATTGCTGTGCTCCCTTAAGGATGAAGATGACAGCTGTTTTAACAGCTGGAAAGTCACGTCTTCTGACAGCTCAGCAAAAGAGCTATAGACTGCTGAACATATCAGAAAGAAAGTATGTGTGAGCAAGCTGTCTTAGAACTTCTACAAGACAAATTGATCTAACAGCTTTGCTCCTCTGAATAGTTTATAACTAGAAGCTGTCAGCAGGTTGGATCTAAGACCTGGGAACATTTCCAGCTCTCCATTACTCTGAAGTCCCTCCTAGGGTCCCAGATTAGGAATGCTTTAAGGGGAATGAAAGCTCTTACTTGATAATTAGTGTTACTAATCTAAAAAAACATAATACCCGATCAGTTGGATTTAATGAAAGCTGACTGAAATGCTACATGGGCGAGGGGAGGGGGAGAGGCTCTTGAAAGGTTTTACAGAAAAAGTTATAGGCTAGGAAACAAGGAAATACATACAGTTAATTACTGTTAAGAGTAATATGAATGGTTTTGCCCAATTTCCACCATGAAAGCATAACATTTTCAATAAATGTCTAAATATAGTTTCTAAGATACCATTCATTTGTTCATTGATTCATTTATGCTTTCCATGTGCTTATTGAGCGCTTACTATATCTATCATCTACTACATGTTAACACTAGATTAGATACTGAAATGTATATTACCTACCCTCATGAAACTTGGCAGGGAGACAATTATTAATTCAAGAATTCTAGTGAATAGTATGTGCAAATGTCTATAAGCAAAACAAACAAAACCTCCCAAAACCCCAATAAATTGAAAGAATAGTGGTGCCTAAGTGTGTAGGCAAGAGCAAGTCAAGACTTTGTAGGCCACATAAACATTACACTTTACCTTAAACATAATCAGAAGCTTTGGAAGCCTCAAACAAGAGGGAAAATGAGGCATGATTAGAGTTCCCTTTATTACTGATCTTTCAGCAACAGAATGGAGATTTGTGAACGTGCTTGCAAGACATGATGAATAATTGACTTTAGGACATAAATTAGGAAACTATTGCTGCGGTCAAGAAAGGAGATGATACTGATGACGTGGCCAGTTGTGGGAATATAGAGAAGTAAACAGATTTGAGAGACAAGAAAGTAGAATGCATAGGACTTGGCTATCCATGCGGGCCATTGTGCATAAGGAACAATCTGAATTATTAATTTTCTCAAATCTACAATAATTTTAAAGTAATACTTTACTGAGTTAAAAGAAGTAGCTACAAAGTAGTACTAATTTCTTTCACTCCTGCTTTTTTT
>NW_012121265.1:12898248-12982901 GCF_000951035.1 Colobus angolensis palliatus
AGACCATCCTGGCTAACACAGTGAAACCCCGTCTCTACTAAAAAAAATACAAAAAACTAGCCGGACGAGGTGGCGGGCACCTGTAGTCCCAGCTACTCAGGAGGCTGAGCCAGGAGAAAGGGGTAAACCCAGGAGGCGGAGCTTGCAGTGAGCTGAGATCCGGCCACTGCACCCCAGCCTAGGCAATAGAACGAGACTCTGTCTCAAAAAAAAAAAAAATTATATAGTAATTCAGTTATATATTTAATTCAAGCTTCACAAAGGGTCACAAATAATTAAATAATTATATATACACATATTTATATACAGATACAATTATTTCATTATTTTTGGTCCTTAATGTAGCTTATATAAAAGCTGATGGCTTCAACGCAATGATAAAGGAATTATCTTCAAAATGCATATTCAATATCAACTGTTTCTTATTTCTCTATAGAAGAGATTGAAAAATTATAGACTATGCCCCAAATTTAGCTCATGATTTGCTTTTTAAAAAACGGGTTAATTAGAATACAGATATACTCCCTTTATATATTTTATCTATAACTGCTTTTTAATTATAATAGCAATATTGAGTAGCTGTGATAGAGAATATATGGCTCACAAGTCTAATATTTATTATCTGGCTTTTTACAGAAAAAGTTTGTCAATCTCTGCTCTATTGGTACATAAACTAATCCTATAATATTCATTTAGTCTGTTGATTAGAACACTTCTTTCTGGATATTTTACAGCATAGAAAATGAATTACATTGTGGGATTGTGAATTTTTAAAATATTCATAAAAATCCTCAGAGCATTAAAGGATTTAGAAAGATATATTTACCACTGAGAAATAGTTACTACAAAGGAAATAATAATTACATTAGCCAGATGCATTTTAGAAATTATGATTCCCTTCAGAAATCTGAAGAAATGGATAACTTTTATAGGCTTTGGTGTTACTTTTGGATGTCAAATTCTATAACGGTGCATCCATCTCGTACTTAAGAATTTCAAAGACTGTATTGAATGTGGCATACTGAAATGTTTACAGATTAGTACAATAGATAAATTGAGCCAAATAAATATTTGCCAGTATTTTGCATTTGGAACAGTGAGTAGATCACCAGTTACCTAAGTTATATTATTGTGGTTAAATAAATATACAGACTTCTCTCTCCCATTCCCACCTAGCGAAAACTGAATTACACATTTTTGGTGTATATTGATAGCTGCTGGAGTCTTTCTGATGCTATTTAGATATCACATGGCAAAAAAGAGAGGCTTTTAAATTTTTTCCTAAAGTCCTTTCATTCTGATTGCTTGTTATAAAACTATTAGCCAATGTCAACTCAATTTGACTGGATTCCTACAAAAATAAAGTTTAGATTCAAATTAACTTTTCACCAAATGATTTTCACAAAGCATGAAATTATCTCAGTGCTACGAATCACCAACTAAAATTACACCCTTGTCAAAATTTTCCTAATTAGTCATTACTCACAGCAACTGGCTCTTTTTTTCTTTCCTTTACACAACTGGAGCTATTTGCATTGAGAGAGGATGATGCTTCTAGTAACCAATTGTTACTGGAAACTAGCCCTGTGAATAGATCCCCTTGCAGCTGAGAAATTATTCATGGGATGTGTTAAGCATATCCTTGACAACAACAGCAGTGATAGCCACATTCCCCTTGTGAGAAAGTACCATGGCAGAATCGTTAGAAAGTTCTAGCAACATGCTTCCTGTAAGCTACACTCCATATACCAATAGCTCTGTTAAAAGACAGTTGTCTTCCCAAAGGAGAGACAGTCTGAGTGTTCTCTGTACCTCCAACATCCTTGGTGTTCTTTATTTTTCAATATCCTTGGCGACCTAATACAAAACTGTTCTTTTTTAGCATTATGAATATATGCATTTTTCTGTGTGTGGCTATACACATATGTACTAATTTCTTTCACACCTGCTTTTGTGTGTGTGTTTGCACAATTGTATGAACACTGTGTTTATATCCACATAGACGTTCCTCCTAGGATATATATGCATATCCCATCCCTCATATTATGTATTTTTTTGTTTGCTTGTTTGTTTGTTTTGAGATGGAGTCTCACTCTGTCGCCCAGGCTAGAGTGCTGTGGCACCATCTTGGCTCACTGCAACCTCCACCTCCTGGGTTCAAGAAATTCTCCTGTATCAGTCTCCCAAGCAGCTGGGATTACAGGCACCCAGCTAACTTTTGTATTTTTAGTAGAGATGGGGTTTCATCATATTGACCAGGCTGGTCTCAAACTCCTGACCTCAGGTGATCCTCCCGCCTCAGCCTCCCAAAGTGCTGGGATTACTGGCATTAGCCCTGTGCCTGGCCCATACTATATAATTGTATGAGAGCTGGGATGTGTGTGTGTGTGTGTGTAAGATATGTATATATATATAAGATATATATACACACATATATATCATATCTATCTATCTATCTATCTATCTATCTATCTACCTATCTATCTTAGTTATTGAGGAATTTCTCACCTGCAAGGAGATCTATTCATAGAGGCTAGTTTCCAGTCACAATTGATTAGCAGAATTATCATCCTCCCTCAATGCAAATAGCACCAGTTGTGTAAAGCGGAATAAAAAGAGCCCCCCCCCAAAAAAAAAGCCACAAGACAAATTAAGACCAAAATACAGCTTTTAGAATTCTGAGTACACAGTGTAAAGAAGTACATATAATACTTTTTATGTACTCTTCAGTGAAGGCAAGTAGCTTCTTTCCTCAAACTTAAAGATTAATTCTCTCCTATTCCACCAGATCTTAATTTTATTTGCTATTTGTCATTGAAATGGAGGAGAGATTATTTCACAATGTATCAATGTCTTATTAAGCAAAAAAAGTCTCTATATTTTCATTCCTTTCTCCAATCATCAAACACCCAATAGAAGCCATCCTTGAGGATGCAAAGTGAATTCAGACTTTTTTTCTGATAGGATTAACAATTAGCCAGGTGCAAAAGGTAGAAGGAGCGTTAATCAGGCAAAAGGGACCACATGTGCAAAAGCTTGAGGCGAAAAGAGAGCTCAATGCATTTTATATGTGCCTTGAATAAAATCCAGACCCTTAAAGGTGCCTGCAAAGTCTCAGATCATCAAGCCCGTCTGTCCCTCCTGACATGATATTACTCTACTTTCCATTTCATGATCTGTGATGGTTAATATTAAGCGACAACTTGTTTGGATTGTACCTGACTGTTTCTGGGTGTTACCAGCAGCGCTTAAGATTTGAGTCAGTGGACTGGGGGAGGAAGACCTACCCTCTGGAAGACCCACCCACAATGTGGGCACCATCCAATCAGCTGCCAAAGTGGCTAGAAAAAGGCAGAAGAAGGTAGCAGCAGCTGACTTGCTATGTCTACCCGCCTTCATATGTATCCCATGCTGTCTACTTCCTGCTCTCGAACAACAAGACTCCAGGTTTTTCGGCTTTTGGACTCTTGACTTACACCAGTAGTTTGCCAGGGGCCCTTAGGCCTTTGGCCACAGACTGCAGGCTGCACTGTCAGCTTCCTTACTTTTGAGGTTTTGAGACTCGGATTGAGGCACCACTGGCTTCCTTGCTCCTAAACTTGCAGACGCTCGTGAGACTTCACCTTGTGGTCATGTGAGTCAATTCTCCTTAATGAACTCCCTTTCATATATAAATATATCCTATTAGTTCTGTCCCTCTGGTGAACCCTAATAAGAGGGAAGAGTTCCCTGGACCCCTTCACCGGACTTGCTTCAGGGTTGTGGCTTGCTTACTCAGCCACTGCGCTCAAACCCCTCATGGGAGGGGAAGCACTCAGGCGAGCAGGTGCGGTAGCTGGGGTGAGCTTTGGCTCCAGCCCCACGATAGTGTCTACGGGTGCGCTACAATTAATGCTCTTTTAGCAGTTGCCATCTGCAGATGGCTATGTGTTAACCAGCTCAGTGGAGAGTCAAGGTGAGAAGTCTTTTAAACCCTGCCCTCTTGGTACTCGGGTCCTTGTCCGGTGTCCAGGAAGAATCTGGTCACATGGACTTGAAGGATGGTGAATGCAGAGGTTTTACTGAGTGATGGAAGTGGCTCTCAGTGGGATGGACGGAGAGCTGGAAAGGGGAAGAAGGCGATCATTCCGTGAAGCCCAGCCGCTCCTCTCCAAAGTCGCGCTGTCTGAAGTTAAGCCGCGTCTATCTGTAATCTCCCACACTCAGTTACCTCTTCTCCTCTCAATATTCAGCTGCTTGTCTCTTCTCTCCTTCTCTGCCCTGTCGCTCTGCTGCTCTGCCACTCTGCAGTTCCTCTGCTCATGGAGCCTGGGGTTTGGAGTTCTTAGGGGCGCAGGAAAGGGGGTGGGCCAGAGTGGTCTTGGAAAGGGCAACATTCAGGCATGAAAACAGGAATGGCTGTTCTCATTTAGGGCTGCCGGCCCAGACTTGAAGGTGGAGCCCTTGCCAGGGACCCCACCCTCCTGTCTCCAATCACTAATTTGACTTCAGATCTATTCTTAACTATCACTTGTTCAGTAAGCCCTAAACCCACCCCAGACTAACTCCTACTTCATCGTTCTGTTACCACAGCTTCTTTCTTTATTTCGTCATTCTTACTATATACCATAATTTTATTTGGTTATTAATTTATTGTCTTTCTCACCCATGTGGACTTTAATTGCCATTACAACTGTGTTCCCAGGGCCTAGCACAATGCTTGGTTCATGGTAGAAATATAGTCAATACTTTAAAAATGCACATTCTGAAAATCTAGTGGACAAAATCCAATGATAATGCTGGACAGTTAATCAGAAGTCAACCCATGTAGACCATAAAGACCTTGTCAATAAGGACTTTAAAGTTTATTTTAAGAGCAATACGGAGTTGTGGATAGTTTTAAGCTGGGGTTAAACTATTGAACTTAATGAACCACCATTTCCTCTTTTTTATACTTTATTGTAATGCCATAGGACCTTCCTGTTGTTGAAGTTTTCCTTGGATTTCCAACCAAGAATCAACACCTCCTGCTGTGTGACTCTTATAACAATACTCTATTGTTAAAATTATTTTTCTTAGGTGTGTGTACTATAAGATTCTGAGCAACAAGAGAGTAATGATCATTTTATTCCCAGGGTCACACATAGTGCCTGCTCAAGAGTTGGTGCCCAGTATTTACAAAATGATGAACCAAGGGAACAGAGAAAGTCTGGATACTTGGTTCTATAGAAGTGGGAGGGTTGGAGGACTATGGGGTTTTGGCTGTTTCCTTGGACAATAGATTTTAGAATCATTACTGTTAAGACATAGTTTTAACTCGTTGTATACTACTGACGTGGTGAGGGTTAGCTTAAGAGACAAGTTCATTGCTAAGGAAGTCAAGGCTTTGTAATGAAGAAAAGTACCCCCTTATTAGTTGCAGTAGAAACAATACTCTATTTCCTTCATCATTTCTGCACCGATAATTTTGCCCTCTTAGTAACATGTGCTGATAGTTCCAAGATCTTTTAGTGTAGTGAGGCTGGTTCACACTCATCCACGGCTGGTATTACAGACTGTAGTTTCTCATCTCCGTATTTAAGAGGAAAAAGGCCTCCTTGTTTCCATGAGTATCTGTGACTTAGTGCATTTGTATGCTACAATAGTATACTCCCAAATCAGCTCAATTTTGAATAGGTCAGGATGGCTCAGACTCATGAAGATGATCTCCTATAAGGCAGAGATTGATAACTGGTAAGCTCTTTAGCTAGCTCAGAAGAGTCTATGGTTTCTATCGCATTGTCTGACTATAGCACAAACAGCATGTTTATTGTTGATAGTTTATGGTACAAATATAGTTGCATAAAGTTGGTTTTTTTTGTTTTGTTTTTTTTTTTAGACTGAGTCTTGCTTTGTCACCAGGCTGGAGTGCAGTGGCACAATCTCAGCTCACTGCAACCTCCGCCTCCCAGGTTCAAGCAGTTCTCCTGCCTTATCCTCCCTTGTAGCTGGGACTAAAGGCAAATGCCACCACAATGAGCTAATTTTTGTATTTTTAGTAGAGACGGGGTTTAACCATGTTGACCAGGATGATCTAGATCTTTTGACCTCGTGATCTGCCTGCCTTGGCCTCCCAAAGTACTGGGATTATGGGCGTGAGGCACCGTGCTCAGCCTACATAAAGTCTTAACCAGAAGAAATCATTTGAATATAGGGTAAATCTTAAACATCATAGAAAACACATTAGAACATAGACACACCAATTCTACTTCTCTGAATAGCATTTACAAATCCACTTAAATATTTATTTTTAATAATTTTATTTTCTTTAGGAAGTCATCAGAAGATTTACATATTTCTTTTTAGCAGAAGGCCTTCCGATGGGCTATTCTATTCAACAATTCAAGAGGAATTGATTTTTAAAAATCATGCCTTCTCCCCCATCCCATAGTCAGAAAGCATAACCATTTAAGGAGTGAAGCTAATTGTATTGCCTTTTTCTGTTTTATAGATGGCATTTACTACATTCAGCCCCAGGGTAATTACAGTGACACAAACCTTAAAAACAATTTCATCATGACTTTTAAGGACAAATTCTACCCACTTTCATTATAGAAACTGAACAGTATTCTTCCTCCTCTGTATTACCCTTAGAAAAAAAATATGTTTCTATGGTGAGTTTTGTGACATAATTTGCAAAATGTTGGCATTTGGGAATGAGGAAACAATTATTTCTTGTCTTTAATTATGTTAAAGTCATCTCTGTGAAACTATTCTCAGGTCCATGGCAGTTAGGATGGTAAAATAGCTTATTTTTAATCAAAAAATAAGTCATTAAAGCCCATTTCCCCTAAGTAAACACACAACTTCTGATTTTAGAGATGAACAATAATCAACTAAATAAAAAAAATAACATTTATTTACTGCCGATGGTCACAAAGAATCAGGCTTTGATAGTGTGAGAGATGCAAAGATAAAGGGTAGGTGATTTTTGTCATCTGAGAGATTAGTTTGAGGTTGGAAAAGAGCAAAGACAAATAGAGGAGTAAACATGCATCTGTATATCATAATATGAGTCAGAGAGAGCTTAATGCTCCTTATACAAACTTGTGGTATTGGTTACCTACAATTTTCTTTTAATGAAACAAATATATTCTCTTTGTTGAACCTCATAAGAAAGTAGGAACAGGTCCCTTGGAAAACAGAGCTTTGCTATTTACTCAAAAAAATACCAAGTGTGGTTCAAATACCTCTCTGCACATCTGCGCATCATGAGAAGTCTCTGTCCACCAAAACAATAGAATGTGTCATGCTTCTGTGTGGTTCAGTGACCACAGAAGCTTGACAAACTTCTGACACCCTCTTTCCCTCAACAACATGGATACAATCTATTGTAGAATTTCAGATAATGGTCTGGGAGCTTTGTGGGTAGAAATAATTTTCTTCTTGACCTTTACAACTTCTATTCTTATGACTGTTACTGACAAGGGGAAAATACATAAAAGATGCCTATTTGTGTGAACTAAATTATTTCATGTTCAGTGGCAATTATGTGGCAAATTTTCTTCTCGACCATAATTGACAGGGATTTTGAAGTTTGCAAATTGCAATTCTGGTTAGAAAATTAAGCAACATTACCAAAAGCTAAAATGTACTTTGAATTGTTTTAAAGGATAGTTACCTTAATATAATGATTTGAACTAAGCTTTCTTTACTAAAATCTGGTTTTCTTTATGGGAATGCTTACTGAAAAAAGAAGCATTGTGTTTATACTAAATAAAGTCAAAAATTGGTTATAAGCATACTTTTCTTAGCCAAGCCCTGAAATAATTGGCCCTTCAGAAGTGTAAAACATCATCGATAATTTTTGGAGCACCAGAGAATGCATCAGTAATGCTCATGGATGATGAGAAGTGGGATAAAGTATCTTGAGTTATTTTGGGGGGTATTTATGGTAATAATCCTATTATTTTGTTACCATGAGGATCTAAAACTCTTTCTTGTATTATACCAAGCATAGCATGCTAGAGGCCTATTCCAAAGAAATATTTCCTATCCTAACTCAGTCTAATTGGGTTAACCCAATTGTTAACCCAATCAGCCTGGGATTGAGCAGGATTTTATGTAACAATAAAAAAATTAGAAAGTTATCAAATGTCCCATTGATACGAAACCCTTACTTGTGTAGGAATGTGACAAGAATAAAATAACAAATACCTGTTAAAATTTATTTTGTGCCAGGCAGTTTTGTAAATGCTTTACACATATTAACTATTAACATCCAATACAACAACCTCATGGGGTAATGAAGATTAGAGTTTCTCTTTAATTTCCCAAAGTCCTACAGTTAGTAAGTGGCAAAACCAGGATTGAAACAAAAAAAAAAATTGTATCCAAAACCTATGGTCTTAAACTTATGTAACTGTGGTACGTAGTTCTTATAACAGGATTAAATAGTTTCCATTTGTCAGTGAGAAACAATTATGTGGGATATTTAAATTGTCTCTTCTGTGGTTTACTTAAAATACATGTTACCCATTTCTTATTTCTTCTTAGCAAGGCTGTTGAATTCTATAGGTAGGGGCTTGCTCTGTTAAAGAGCTGTTCTGACATTTGCTAAAATGGAAAAGAAGACTTTCTTCAAACTATTGCAATAAAGCTATTGCAATAGGGGAGAGAGAATGGACTCAACTCTGAATACAGTAAAGACAGCTGGGGATTTATGGCTAAGGAGCAGGGTGAGGGAGTCACTGAATAGAAAATCACTAACATGAGACATTAAGGGTAGAAGGTTCTTGTTAACCTCACCTAACAAGATTCTTGCTGAATGCAAGCCAAGGACTTAAAGGCAGGGAATTAAAGGCGGGGAATGAGCAACCTCATCAGATTTCAAGGGTGAGGAGATCCTCACTGAATTGTCTTAGCAGGTTTCTTGCTGAGGCTAGGTTAGGCCGTCCAAAGAGAGGACAGGGCCAAGGTCAAGGCCTACTTGAAAAGAGGGGTCAGTGGATCTTGACTAATGCTTGAGTAAGGACAAGATGCATGTTCAAGAGACAGTCTTCCTCTGAACAGTATAAGTCTACTTTCTTTCTGTTCTTCTTTTTTTTTTTTTTTTGAGAAAGGATCTGACTGTGTTGCTCAGGCTGGAATGCAATGGCACAATTTTGACTCACTGCAACCTCTGCCTCCTGGGTTCAAGCAATTCTCCTGCTTTAGCCTCCCAAGTATCTGGGACTACAGCTGCATGCCACTGAGCTGAGCTAATTTTTGTATTTTTTGTAGACTCGAGTTTTGCCACGTTGCCCACTCTGGTCTCAAACTCCTGGGCTCAGGTGACCCATCCACCTCGGTCTCCCAAAATGCTGGGATTACAGGCATGAGTGCCTGCACCTGGCCCATTTGGTCCTCTCTTATCTATTAAGGAACAGCTGAACTATCTGTTGAGACTTGGTATTAGAGGATATTTGCTGGATGGTGTGAGCCATCAGGTATTCAATGAGAGGCATTTCTATGAAAACAAAATAAAAACAAAAATGAACGATTGTAGCCAACCACAAACCCAGTTTCTGATTCTGGAGAGCAGCTGGTGAAGATGTCTGGATTTCAGGCCCAAAGCTTCTTTAAGTGGTCAGGTGAGGACAGTGATAGCAACGTGACAGATTTCTTGGTTGGAAGTTTGAATGTCTTTCATGTCATAGACATCAGTGACAGAGTGGTTATTTCTGGGAGAAGAGCATGGAAAGTGCAGGTGTTTGGTGAATTTCCTGAGCAGCCTGCACAATACCAGCATGAAATTTGCCCAACCTGTTGTAGTGATGAGTTCTTAAAGCTTATATCAAGCTGTGCAGCTTCACCTTCAAAGGTTTCTTTAGATCTTTGGGAGAAGGTCAACTGCAAGACAACTTAGAGTCCCAGTAAAGTTCTGGGCAGTCAGGTTTTAGTTCTCAGAGATCTAAATCAGGAGAGTGGGAGACAAATTGGAAATGGTAACTTGGAGTGTTGTAGAAAAATATTGAAGAAAAATACAAAATTGAGAATTTGAGAACTGACAAAATGTGCACAACAGCAGGACCCAGTCTAATTTATAGTAGATAAAGAATAAATAAAATGTAGCTTAACAAGAGATGTAAAACAGCTCAAAGACAATGAACAGAACTAAATCTTAACAACCCACAAAGGTGTGCTATATAGTTTTCTACTGAAACAAAACATTTCTCTCTATAGTCATTCTTCTTTTTAATTAAAGATAACTATGTGAGATTATTTTCAGTTATGAAACAAATCTGGTCTTATTAGATTTGGCCTGATCATTTACATAAGTGTATCAAAAATGGTAATTGGCAATATAGGCCTTGTTAAGTTTGCTTTACTGGAACATTTCATAAGCAATCTCAGATTAGACTTTTAAGTCTCTCATGGTTAGGAGGCCAGGCCATACACTCAGCACTAGACTTCATCAACAGTACCTACAGATTTGGGTAAATTCCTCTTCTTTATGTCCCCAAAATATCCTAAGATTTCTGTGCCTGCCAGGAAGTCACCCTGTTTACTCGCCTGTTAGATAGGAATAGGAAGGTACAATGCTGGTTTGCCTAATAAAGCTTCGTAAGTGTTGATTTCATAAATTCAACCTCAGTTCTTTAAAACTGCCTGGTTATATTTGATTCAATGCATCGGAATTCTCAAACACAGCTTCGTCAAATACTTGGTTATATAGCCAATTTTTCCACTTATGACTTGTTAGAAGGAGGATAGATTCTTATGCAAATAATTATATTGCCATGAAAATGAGAACACTGAATACAAGTTTCTGAATTCTAGATAGATCAGTAGGGGAGAAAAAGAATGTTTTATTTCTCTTTGTAAAAGTATAATCTAACTGCTGTGAATAATTGATAGATAAGAGAAAAAAGAGGCCGGGCATGGTAGCTCATGCCTATAATCCCAACACTTTGGGAGGCTGAGGTGGGTGGATCACCTGACGTCAGGAGTTTGAGACCAGCCTGGCCAACATGGTGAAACCCCATCTCCACTAAAAATACAAAAATTAGCGGTGGGCGCATGTAATCCTAGCTACTCGGGAGGCTGAGGCATGAGATCACGCCACTGCACTCCAGCCTGGGCAACCGAGTGAGGCTTTGTCTCACACACACAAAAAAAAAAAGAAAAGAGAAAGGAGAAAGGGTTCCTTATATCCAGAAAGTAAAAATTAGAGAACTAGCAATGGTTCCCGCAAAAAGCCATTACAAAGAAGTCATTTTTATCAGTTCATTCAGTCTTATGTAATTAATTCTTGTTCTCCTTGATCTTGGTTTACTAGTTTCAAGAACCTCTTAGGTCTTCTACTAGAGTTTTGAAAATTCTTACATCAGTTCAACAGTATTGACTCAAAGTTGTATAAGCAACTCCATAAGAAGTCCGTGCCCCAAATTACTTGTTATAACTTTTTTTAAATATCAAACTAGTCTTATATGCCAAAGATTTACCCAAATTATATAAATTTGAAAAGTATTTAGGTTAGTTTCTGTGTTTTGTGGAATTTAAAAAATATTTAACTTACATAAGTTCTTACTGATCTTGAAACCAATCAGAATAGAGATCCTTTATAGGATGTTATAAACTTATGTGGTAATAACATTTGGAGGTAGAAAAATACCACATATACATAACATTTACATACCCACGTAAACATATAGACAGATGCAGAAATCTTATAGCCATGAATAAGGTAAACACAGTAATATGAAACTCAGTGGCTTATATAAAATAGTTGGCTCTCGTCTTTGCCCCAGTTCCTATTTTTATCCTAATTCTTTCTGACAAATGGGACAAATTAAGGTTAATGTGTTCAATATTAAAAATAATTCTTTTTATCAACGTTTGTGGAGGAGTTTTAAGGTATTTTGTCCTGCTATATAGTTTATTTTGGGGGTCTATGAGTTCCTTGAGAACCCCCAATGGGGACAGGAGCCTAAAGTTCAAGTGACCATAAAGAGTTGAGGGGCTGGAATGTGTAGCAGAAAGTCTCCAGGGGATAAACAGAGGATTAGAAGAGGTAGAAGTTTGAAGGGGGGCAGATCAAAGGATTAAAGAGACTTAAGGAAAGATTGAAGGTGGTAAGATGGTAAAAGGAGGAAGGAGGAACAGAAATAATGGAAGGGAGAGCTCTTAAAGGAGCCTGTTTAGGGAAGACATTCATGTTTACAAATTATCCTTAGTGAAATCATGCCAGTAAGAGAGGAAGTGGACAAAACTAGTGACATAGTAGCAGAGCATATAGACAGTAGGGGGTTCTGAAAGGTGGTGAGAGATTTCAGTCAACTGAGAAGCTCCCACATTCTTTTCATATTTTGCAAGCAAAAGAGTGTAGAACTCTCACACAGCCTCTATGTCTTTTGAACACAGGAGTCTTGAACTCTAAACCAGTGTCAGTTCTTGACAGAGAAACCTGGGACTGTAACCCAGCGTCCGTTTGCCTGGGACTCTAACCTAGTTGCTGGAATATACACAGAATCTGAAAAATTAAAATCTGCCCATATTGTGATCTTTGAAATTTAAGACAAATAAACTTAATTATTAGCCCCATTTTGTGGATGAAAAAACTGAAGTTCAGAAAAGTAATCTAAAATTACAAATAAGCCCAATTTGAGCTAGCTTCAAGAAAATATAATTTCATGGCTTATATACCCAAGAAGTTTGGAATATATCTGGCATCATGCAGATTAGGCTTAATATTTAGGCTTACTACTAGGCCAATATTTCCTTGTCTTACTGAAAAGTAGCTTCTGTCTATGTAGCACCTAAGATGGCTGCAGGTTGAACTACACAATACCAAATAAGAAATATATATGGAAAGAAAGATTGTGTTCAATTATGGCCATATTGATTTTAAGGTATTTGGAACTTCCAAGTGAAGATGTACAGCTGACATTTAGTTAAATGAGTTCTCAGAAAGAAAGTAGAAGTTAACATTAAAAGTTTTGGAAAATTTTAGATTATTTTTCTGAGCTTCAGTTTTTTCATCTGCAAAATGGGGCTAATAATTAAGACTCACAGGAATGTTGTAAGGATTAAATATGACAATGGACATTCTTCACAGAATTAGAAGAAACTTCTAAAATTCATATGGAACCAAAAAAGAGCTCACATATCCAAGACAATCTTAGTCAAAAGGAACAAAGCTAGAGGCATCATGCTACCAGACTCCAAACTACACTACAAGGCTACAGTAATTAAAATAGGATGGTACTGATACAAAAACAGACACACAGACCAATGGAATGGAATAGGGAACTCAGAAATAAGACTGCACATCTACAACTGTCTGATCTTCAATAAACCTGACAAAAGCAATCAATAGGAAAAGAATTCACTATTTAATAAATGTTACTGGGAGAACTGGCTAGCCACATGCATAAAATTGAAACTGGACCCCTTCCTTACACCTTATACAAAAAATAACTCAAGACAGATTAAAGACTTAAATGTAAAACCCAAAACTGTAGCAACCCTAGAAGAAAATCTAGGCAACACCATTCAAGACATAGTCATTGGGAAAGATTTCATGATGAAATCACCAAAAGCAATTGCAACAAAAACAAAAATTGACAAATGGGATAGAATTAAACTAAAGAGCTTCTGCACAGCAAAAAAAACTATAATCAGAGTGAACACACAACCTGCAGAGTGGGAGAACATTTTTGCAACCTATCCATCTAACAAAGGTCTAATATCCAGAATCTACAAGGAACTTACACAAATTTACAAGTAAAAAGCAAAGAGCCCTATCAAAAAGTGGGCAAAGGACATGAACAGACACTTCTCAAAAGAAGACATTCATGCAGTCAGCAAACATATGAAAAAAGTTAAACATCACTGATGATTAGAGAAAATGCAAATCAAAACCACAATGAAATACCATCTCATACCAGTCAGAATGGCTATAATTAAAAAGACAAGAAACAACTGATGCTGGCAAAGTTACAGAGAAGTAGAAATACTTTTACACTGTTGGTGGGGATGTAAATTAGTTCAACCACTGTGAAAACAGTGTAGGGATTCCTCAAGATCTAGAATCAGAAATACAATTTCACCCAGCAATCCCATAACTGGGTATATACACAAAGGAATATAAATCATTCTATTACAAACATACATGCATACATATGTTCACTGTAACACTATTCACAATAGCAAAGACATAGTGATATGGTTTGGCTGTGTCCCCACCCAAATTGTAACTCCCAGAATCCCATGTATCATGGGGGGAACCCGGTGGGAGGTGACTGAATTATGGCGGCAGGTCTTTCCTGCACTGTTCTCATGATAGTGAATGAGTCTCACAAGATTTGATGGTTTTAAAAAAGGGGAGTTTCCGTGCATAAACTCTTTATGCCTGCCACCATGTATGTAAGATGTGACTTGCTTCTTCTTGCCTTCTCCTCTGATTGTGAGGCCTCCTAGCCATATGGAACTGTAAGTCCAATTAAATCTTTTATTTTGTAAATTGCCCAGTTTGAGTATGTTTTTATCAGCAGCATGAAAACTAATACAGTACATTGGTACCAGGAGTGGGGTGTTTTTGAAAAGACACCTGAAAATGTGGAAGCAACTTTGGAACTAGGTAACAGGCAGAGGTTGGAACAGTTTGGAGGGCTCAGAAGAAGACAGGAACATGTGGGAAAGTTTGGAACTTCCTAGAGTCTTGTTGAATGGCTTTGACCAAAAGCCTGATAGCAATATGGACAATAAGGTCCAGGCTGAGGTGGTCTCAGATAGAGATGAGGAACTTGTTGGGTATTTGAGCAAAGATGATTCTTGTTATGTTTTAGCAAAGAGACTGGCAGCATTTTGCCCCTGCCCTATGGATTTGAGGAATTTGAACTTGAGAAATATGATTTAGGATATCTGGCAGAAGAAATTTCTAAGCAGCAAAGCATTCAAGAGGTGACTTAGGTGCTGTTAAAGGCATTCAATTGTATAAGGGAAGCAGAGCATAAAAGTTTGGAAAATTTGCAGCCTGACAATGTGACAGAAAAGCAAAGCCCATTTTTTCTGGGAAAAAAATTCAAGCTGGCTATAGAAACTTGCATAAGTAATGAGGAGCCAAATGTTAATCCCCAAGACAATGGGGAAAATGTCTCCAGGACATGTCAGAGATCTTCATGGTAGCCCCTCCTGTCACAGGCCCAGAGGCCTATGAGAAAATGGTTTTGTGGGCTGGGCCCAGGGTCCCTGTGCTGTGTGCATCCTAGGGACTTGGTGCCCTGAATCCCAGGTACTCCAGCCATGGCTGAAAGGGGCCAGCATAGAGCTCTGTCTGTGACTTCAGAGAGTGCAAGCCCCAAACCTTGGCCGCTTGCACATGGTATTGAGCCTGTGAGTACACAGAAGTCAAGAATTGGGGTTTGGGAACCTCCACCTAGATTTCAAAGGATATATAGAAATACATGGATGCCCAGGCAGAAGTTTGCTGCAGGGGTGGAGCCCTTATGAGAACCTCTGCAAAGGCAGTGCAGAAGGGAAATGTGGGGTCAGAGCCCCTGCACAGAGTCCCCTACTGGGGCACTGCCTAGTGGAACTGTGAGAAGACAGTCACCGTCCTCCACTCCCCAGAATGGTAGATCCACTGACAGCTTGCACCATGCACCTGGAAAAGCCTCAGACACATTGATCAACATCAACCCATGAAAGCAGCTTGGAGGGAGGCTATATCCTGCAGAGCCAAAGGAGCAGAGCTCCTCAAGACCATGGAAACCCACCTCTTGCCTCAGCGTGACCTGGATGTGAGACATGGACTCAAAGGACATCATTTTCAGGCTTTAAGATTTGACTGTCCTGATGAATTTCAGACTTGCATGAGGCCTGTAGCCCCTTTGTTTTGCCCAATTGCTCGCATTTGAAGCAGCTGTATTTGCCAAATGCCTGTACTCCCATTGTATGTAGGAAGTAACTAACTTGCTTTTGATTTTACAGGCTCATAGGTGGAAGGTACTTGCATTGTCTCAGATGAGAAATTGGACTGTGGACTTTTGAGTTAATGCTGAAATGAGTTAAGACTTTGGGACTGTTGGGAAGGCATGATTGGTTTCAAAATGTGAGGACGTGAGATTTGGGAGGGTCCAAGAGTGAAATGTTAGCTAGGTTTGTCTGTGTCCCCACCCATATCACATTGTTCCTCCCACAATTCCCATGTATCATGGGAGAAACCCAGTGGGAGGTGACTGAGTTATGGGGGTGGGTCTTTCCTGTACTGTTCTCATGATAGTGAATGAGCCTCGTGAGATCTGATGGTTTAAAAGCAGTTTCCTTGCACAAATGCTCTTTTTGCTTGCCACCATCCATGTAAGATGTGACTTCCTCCTCCCTGCCTTCTGCCGTGATTATGGGGGCTCCCCAGCCATATGGAACTGTAAGTCAAATTAAACTTCTTTCTTTTGTAAATTGTCCAGTCTTGGGTACGCCTTTATCAGCACCATGACAACGGACCAATACATTTGGAATCAACCCAAATGCTCATCAATGATAGACTGGATAAAGAAAATGTGGAACATATACACCATGGAATACTATGCAACCCTAAAAAGGAATGAGATCATGTCCTTTGCAGGGACATGGATGGAGCTGGAAGCCATTATCCTCAGCAAACTAACACAGGAACAGAAAACAAAACACCGCATGTTCTCACTTATATGTGGGAGCTGATTGATGAGAACACATGGACACAGGGAGGGGAACAACACACATTGGGGCCTGTAGTGGGGTAGGGTGCAGGAAGGGAGAGCATTAGGCAAAACAGCTAGTGCATGCAGGGCTCAATACTAAGGTGATGGGTTGACAGGTGCAGCAAACCACTGTGGCACACCTTTACCTCTGTAACAAACCAGTACGCCCTGCACATGTACCCCAGAACTTAAAATGAAAAAATTAAATAATTTAGTAAAATACCTCATATATAGCAAGCATTTAATTACATTTATCCATCATCGTTAACATCCTAATCATGACCTATCAGCAATAAATTAGTGCTACTCCATATATATCTTTAGATGGGTGTCAGTCTACAGGTTTTTACCTGTCCATGATGAGGTAAGTTCAAAAATTAAGAGTAAGCACTTATATAATTTTATAGCAATTTGCAAGTAATTTTCTGCCTATTAAATCTAAAAATAAGAAGGTTTACATTGTGTATGCATTTATTTCATTTTTCTAGTAATCTATATTTATTATATTTTGCAAAAATATCAATCTGTGGTAGATGTAAAGGACAGTTGTTGCTTTTGTCTCCCTTATCAGTCTGCAAATACTGATCTAGACCTCAGGTAGAAATCAGGGACCCATTTGTATACTAATTCTTCTAACTGGCCAAGAATTGTTGGCCTGGACTTACCACAATAACACAGCTAAAATCCAGTGTTTTCTTGACGATCATAGATTTTTCTCCTCTCTTGACAATGTTTGTTTTATCTTTCACAGGTTATCCGTGACCTATACATATATCTCCAGGGCACACTGTAAGGAGTGTTTCTCAGTTTTTCATTGTTTTTATTTTGCCACAAAGTTTTATGAAAGTTTGCTGTACACACTCCTATACAATCCTTACAAAATAACAATCATGGACCATTTGGTGAAGTATTACAGGACCTTTGGCTGTCAACCTGGCTCACACTGCAGAGTACCTTGAAAACTTAAACTTAATTTGTAGAGTGCATTTGTGACAGAGAAATCACAGCGTTCCATATCTTAAGCAGATGAGTGAATATAATTGTGAAATGACTTAAATTCTACCTACACAATTATTGGAAATGGAATTCTAAGTGAATTCACTGTTATTTCTTCTCTGCACTACTAACAGTGAGTCTGGCTTTCTTTCCCCTTAATCAACTAGTCATGGCATTCTGTATGCAGAGTCTTAATAACTCCTTCATGGGTATAAGTAATCAGAACTGCATATTGATTAAATTTCAATTATAATGAAACAAGATTTTAAGAAATCCCAGAGGAGGGTTTTCTGAGTCAAGACAATTAAGGTTTTTATTGAACTTCAGAGATTTATAATATTCTGACATGCTTCTTTTCTCCTGAGTGATTGATGTTCCTCATGATTTAAAAGGGAAACAAAGGAAATATGCTTTGTAGATATGCAATAAACTACAATATCACTTGTACTAAATTATCTCCTTTTAAATAAGGGTTTTTGGTATTTTTTTCCTTCTTACTATGAGCTTGTGTTTTATCTGTGTGTTACTTTAGTGTCTTTACAGTTTGCATTTTCTTAACAGATTTGTTTCTAACAAAAACTTGAAAACATTTTTGATCTCAGATTTCATTATTATCTACTGAAGCTTCTTAGTCCCCTTTTCACAGCACAGCAGTTTCTTGCAGGAAACAGAAAAGCATGATTATATTTAGCAGAAAGATTCAAACTCCTTGATGGATTTAGTGTGATCTTAGGTGTTTAATAAAGCCTTTGTGTTTGAGTGTCCTTTCATGCCATCTGGGAATAATGCTGGTCCTACTGATTTCACTAGTGGCTTTGTGTGAAGATTGCATTAGGTGTTAGATAATAAAATTGGTATGAACATGCATTAAATGTATTCAAAATGCAGAATATTATAATAGCTTCTTATCAAAGAGACTCTAGAGAAGTATTTTTTTTTTCTTGCAAGGAATACATAAATCAACGCTGAGCAAGCGATGTAGGTTTTGATGACCTTGTGGCCTGTAGGCAATGCATTAATAAGGAGATGCTGTGCAAAGGTTGGATCTTTGCTTTCATTACACTTTTACAACTTTGAAGCTTCTGCTACCCTTTTGTTCAATCCTTGTCCCCATGGCTTTAATCTTGGTCTTAGAAAAAATCACCTCCACTAAGTCACTCTTCCTGTCCGGGGAGGTAAGGGGAGATTCTTTATTATAAAAATTTACCTTACCTGAAGTGCAGAATCCCATTTAGGGATCTATGATTACTTAAATTTTACTTACTTTTTTTTCCTCATGTGGGCATCAATTCCTACTTTCTCAGAGTGTTAGTGGTTCGACTGTAATGTAGTTGCAACAGAAGCTCCAAAAATCACATGGGAAGCTTTAGAGTTGAGATGACCCGTCAGAGATTTTCTAAAGTGGCCTGGACCTTTGTACCACGGCACTGGCCAGTCACTGGGTGAGACCTGCCTGTAGGAAGAAAGTACAAACTTGGATGAGGCAATTTCCTTCAGCCAAAGAAAAGTATTAGAAAGAGACCCAGTTATTAGCAGCCAATATACCCAACAACTAGGGAATGGGTATTCTTTTACTTTAGATGATATCTGAGTGACACCTTATTGCATTCACTATAGGGAGGTATTGGGAATTTTCAAGCAAATGTTGAAATTGCCTTGTCTCATAGGCATTATTCTGGCTTCTGTATGAATATGTAGGGTATCAAAAACAGAAATAGTGGGACCCCTTTAGGGGCCATTTTAGTAACGCAAGAGAAATGGTGGTTTGGATGGAGACGGTAGCAATGGAGGTGGTGAGAAATGGTAAAACATGAATATATTTCGATATAGAGCCAGTAAGATCTAGAGATAACTGGATATGGCAAGTGAACAAAAATGACATGGCTGACTCCAAAGTTTATAAGCCAACTGGAGAGATGGAATTGTTATCTGAGAATGGGAAGACTGCAGGCATAGCACATTTAAGAAGGAAGTTCAGGGAAACCATCTGGGACATCCAAGTAGAAATGTAAAAAGACGTTTATACATCTGAGTTTGAGAAATAGGTCAAGGTTGATTATATTTATTTGCAGTCAGTGAGGCTTTCTTGCTGCTAAGCTGAAGAAAGTGGTCTTTATTTTACTGCTATATGATTTCAGAACATTCAAGGACTCCCTGTTGAGTGGTTCAAACTTAAATGTTTTAGGCTAGAAATTCTTAATTTGAATAAACTTAACATTTGCATAATTTTAGTTTAAATATAAGGAAAATGTGGAGAATATTACTAACATCTGTATCTGCCATCTAATTTTAACAAATCTTATATTTTCTGTTTTATATTTAGATTACATTTTTTTCCTCCTATTATTGCTCTCTTCACAGCTACAGCTGGTTATGCCTTTGATACTTTCCCAATCTCATTCCATCCTTTACTCCAAAGGTAACCACTATTTTGGATGTGCTTACTGTCCTCATAAATATTTTTTAACACTAGTCAATGATATATATGCAGCTGTAAGAAGCTAATTATATGCATGAATGTATATTATATACAATATACTGTACTCTATTATAATCTCTATATTACATTTTATATGAGTAATATCACACTATATTTTCCATCTGCAACTTCGTTTATTTATTTAACATTGCTTTTTTTTCAGATTTATCTAGCTCAATAGGTAATGACCTAGGTGTAGATATGAATGTAGCTCTGTAGCTCTGTCATTTACATTGCTGCTTTATGGCAATCCACTGTGTGGCCTTAACCACAGTATATTTATCCATTCTTCTATCATGAATATTGAGATGTTTCTAATTTTCCACTATTACGAACCATCATGTGAAAAATATTCCTTGATATAACTCCTTGCTTACTTTTCTGAGCTTTTTAGGAAAAATAGAATTGCTTGGTGGAAGGAAGTTATACATCTTCTGCTCTAGAAGATATTACCATAGTACTCATTAATGAGAACTATACCAATTTACCCTCTCCACAGTAAAGTGAGTTCCAGTTTCTCTATTTTCAAACATAGAAAAGGACACATCAGCATGATGTGATAAATTATTGTTTATATTTTCATTTTTTATATTTCAAGTGAAATTGAGCATATGTCCATTTTTTATTTTCTATTTGTATTTTATCTTCTGTGAATTGTCTATTCATAATCTCTGTCCATTTATTGTATGTATTTCCTATTGGTTTATAGGATGTAGGGGAGAAAGAGATATTTATATACTTCGAACACAAAATATCGGCAGTGTTGTGCATTGCTATTTTCACTTTTAATATTACTTGCAGTCTTTTATTTATTACTTATCTGTGTATTATGTAAATGTTTTGCTTTTACATAACCATTTCAATAAATCCATCTTTGCTCTTATATTTTATGCTTTTACTGTCTAATTTGTTCTCAATGTTCTGGTCATTTAATTGTTATGTATTTAGAAAAGTGTTTTTAAAAGTTTGCTTTTTATAATTAGATACTTAATATGTGTGTAGATTATTTTTGTGTACCATATAAAGTACATATGCATATAAATTACAAATTATTTCAGCATTATTAATGAATTTTACCTCTGGTATGTTATTGTTATGGGATCCTTGAGGTGTCTTCTCACCAGATGGAAACCTCTGTGGCCAGTGGCACCTTTGCTCGAGTTTTGCTCTGGCATGCTGGGCTCATTCTGCCCACTTGGGCTAGCAGGTTGTGTTCAGCTCATAATACCAGCCTGGATCCCGTGCCTGCCAAGGGCAAGCCAGGTGCAGAGCAGCAAGGGGTGTGTGAACAAGCATGGGCTCTGTCCACTGCACACAGCCAGACACACTGGCTGTGGTGGGGTGGGCAGCTCCAGGCACCAACATGGGTGTCAGCTCCCTGTGAGGCTGTGGCTTGACCAGACTTACCATGAACAGCTTCCACTGACACTGCAGAATGCGGTGGCACCTGGAAGCTTGGACATGTCAGGAACCACAGAGACCTAAAGAAGGTGTCACAGCCCTCACTCAGGGAGCTCCTAGGTCTGAGCTCCCCAAAGGGCTGCAGCTCTTCTCTTCTCTCTTTCTTGTCACCTGCAAGGTGATGTACAAGGGGCGTGTTTCGGCCTTGTTTGTGTTACAGTTCTTTTAGCCCTGCCATTTGGTGGGTCCCGAGTTCTTGTCTTGTGTCCAGGAAGAATGAGGTACATAGACAACTGGAGGGTGAGCAAGATGAAGAGGAGCTTTATTGAATAATAGAACACCTCAGAGGGGACCCACAGTGGGTAGCTCCTCTTCACAGCCAAGATGTCCCAACAAGTGTTTAGCTCTTAGCAGAGAGAGTAGCTCCTCTCTGCAGCTGGCTGTCCTGTTATCTCCAAGTCTGGCTGAGTCCAGGGCTTTTTTGGGCCTCAGGGGAGAAAGTGCATGCCTGTTGTTCCATGGGTGGCCATGGTAGGCCCGGAAAAGCACAGCAAGTTCCCAGTCTGCAGGACCAGCAGCCCAGCTGGCACCCCCCTCATCCCGCCATGGTGGAGCCTCTGGGTTTGGGAGAAGGTCCTGCCCAGCTGTGCGAGGGTGGGAGTGATACAGTCAGCTGCATCGGGGATGTGGGGCACAGGGTCCCACAACCACCACTGCTGCTCCTACAGCCAGCACCCACACCTCCCCGCTACAGCTGAGTGATGACAGTGGCTACTCCAGACGTCCTGCCGTTCCCATCATTATCAAGTTTTAAGATATTCATGAGTCTGTTTTTCTGCACTTACTATTCTGATTACTGGTCAATTTGTCTATGTGCCAGTTATACTATTTTAATTATAATGTCATAAATTTTGGCATATAGTAGGTAAGATTTCTCCATTCTTATTCTTTAAAATTTTCTTTACTGCTCTTGATCTTGTAGTAATAGACAGATAGATGCTCAAAAAGTTTCATGAAAAACACTACTGCAATTGTAATGTAACTTGCATTAACCTAGTTTAATATTTTAATTAGGAAAACACCAGTAACTTTATACTATTTCATCTTCTCATCCATGATTCTAGGATTATAGCAGATCCTTGAATAACATGACTTTGTTCAACATCTTCCATTATAACGTTGATGAGAAAAATAGGAATGATTTCCAGCACTGGCCCCTGACTGTGTGGCTTGCATGTTTGCTCCATGTCTGTGTGGATTTTCTCTGGGTACTCCACTTGCCTTACACATCCCAATGACGTGCACGTGAAATGAACTGGCATATGAACATGGTCCCAGTCTGAGTGAGCTGGGGGGAGGGGTATGTGAACATGCAATGGGATGGTATCCCAGCCAGGGTGGGCTCCTGTGCTGTGCCCTGAGCTGCTGGGACAGCCTCCCAGGATGGGCTCCCTTAACTTGAATAAGCAGATTGGGAGGTGAATGAATGAACGTTAATTATTGTGAAAGTAAATTTCCATACAGATAATCATGCAAATGCATGACAATAAACACTGTGCTATGAAAGCATTCAGCTTGAGTAAATAATTACCTTGTTTTTCTTAACCTTTCTTAAATATATGTATAACTCATATTAATATCAGTGATAAATATTAGAAGTGTTTTGGGTCTTTATTTAGAATTTTGGTGATTTTATGACCAGAAATATGCCATAGAAACTTAATTATTATTTATATCAGTTAGTCTATGGTAAAATTGGTTTTGTTTTATACATTGTTTCCCTTAACAGTCAGTTTCCAAGAACCTATTGATGATGTTAAGCGAGTACTTACTCTGCACTATATCTCTGCATTTATTAATGGCTTTATGTCCATCAATATTACTTTATGATTTTCTCTGTAAAGCCTTGTGCATTTTTTTGTTTTTCTGTGTATCTTAATTTTATTATTTTTAATGTTATTGTGAATGTGATTTTTTAAAATAGAAGTCGTAACCCTAGGCAGTAGTCAATTAATAACTACACTTACATCCTTGAGGAATCGCCACACTGTCTTCCACAATGGTTGAACTAATTTACACTCCCACCAACAGTGTAAAAGTGTTTCTATTTCTCCACATCCTCTCCAGCATCTGGTGTTTCCTGACCTTTTAATGATTGCCATTCTAACTGGCATGAGATGGCATCTCATTGTGATTTTGATTTGCATTTCTCTAGTGACAAGTGATGATGAGCTTTTTTTCATATGTTTATTGGCCGCATAAGTGTCTTGGATCTAGAACGAGAAATACCATTTGACCCAGCAATCCCATTACTGGGTATATACCCAAAGGATTATAAATCATTCAATAAAGACACATGTACGTGTATGTTTATTACAGCACTATTCACAATAGCAAAGAGTTGGAACCAACCCAAATGTCCATCAATGATAGACTGGATAAAGAAAATCTGGCCCATATACACCATGGAATACTATGCAGCCATGAAAAAGGATGAGTTCAGGTTCTTTGCAGGGACATAGATGAAGCTGGAAACCATCAATCTCAGCAAACTAAACAGAAGAAAACTGAGCACTGTATGTTCTCACTCAGAGTTTAACAATGAGAACACATGGACACAAGGAGGGGAACATCACACACCAGGGCCTGTCGGGGTGGGGGCGGCGCTAGAGTAGGGATAGCATTAGGAGAAATACCTAATATAGATGATAGGTTGATGGGTGCAGCAAACCACTGTGGTACATGTATACCTATGTAACCTACACATTCTGTACATGTATCCCAGAACTTAAAGTATTAAAAAAAAAAAAGATTAAAAAAAAATTTATCTTTTTTCCATGTACCAATGTGGCGAAAAAGACAGTTTTGTGATGAATAAAGTGAAAAAAAACTATACTTACAAAAATCTTCTTACATGATAACTACATATTTACAAGTCGGTTCCACAAGTCAACTATCTCAGTGGATGCCATATGATTTGTAGGTCTTCAATAAATGTCAGATGGTTGGATGAATGACTGAATTACTATATTTCAATTATTCTTTCTGTATATCATCAAGAACTCCTTTGTGGTCCATTTCTGTCTGCTTTTTCCTAATCTATCAAATGAGGTTAGTGAGAAATTAAAGCTGTCAGGGTCTGTGACAGGTTATAGATTCTCTTGACTCTGCAGCATTGGACTTGACTGTCTAGAGTTTCTTTCTCAGCACTTAGGATTTACTGTTTGAAGTTGCTCAGCTCTCCACTTCTGTGGTGTTAAAAGTAACTGCTACCTTGATAAATTCCTTGTGCTGACTTACTCTTTCTTGAGATGAACATGTTTAGAGGTGGCCTTACTGCCAATCAAAGGCACACTGTGAAACAAAAATGATCTGAACCTGCACATGCAAACACTAAATCTTTAGACGGTTCTCCAAATCTTTCCAACAAATAGATTGTTTCCAGATTTATTTTGCACTGGCCCTGTTGCAAGTAATCTCTGGGGAGGTCTGTCTACTTGTCATGTAGAGCTTTCTGACTCACGAATTCTTCTAGAACAAGGATAATATTAACAAATAGAAAAAAAAAAAAGAAATACCAGTGACGAGGGATTTGAATTTGCAATTTAAATAAAATTGTAAGAACAGGCATTGATTTATTCTGAATGTCCTTTCAGAGTTGGACAAAGACGTTCTCATGCTTAAGGATTTTGGTTTTTATGGGGCATTTTTATTATGAATAAAATATTTCTTGGTGTCCTAGTAATAATACACTAAGTTTGAAAAGAGACTACTTATCAAAATTTTACAGTGCTTTTTGTTTTTCTGCCTAATATGCCCTGTCTCAGGAAGGTCAAGTTGACACCTACATTTTTTTAGTCTCTATCACTTAGAATGAGTGTTTTTCACTAATCACATTCCAGATGAATTTGAGCTGTATATCTTCATTTTATTCTTCCATTTCAATGCAAGAGATAATTAAAAGTGCTCTGATGCAGATAAGAAAAAGGCATAGTACAGAAATTCACCACTCCCCCAAGCCGTGAATATTATTTTCCAAGATGGAAGAGAAAAATGTTAAGCTACTCATGGTATACGAGCCTGAAGCTAAGTATGTATATATATTCTTTAAGTAGCACAGGGAGCAGAGTCAACTTACTTTGTGAAATAATAAATGATTTTCAACAACAATGCTAACAATCGTATCATTGCCACCATAATAATAAGTTATATTGAATATATATATTCCAGGAGCTATCTATATTATCTCACTTAATACACACAAATATCTTAGAGATAAATACTTTTACCATCATTTTACAAATAAGAAACTAAGACATACAAAAGCCAAATTGCCATCCAAAGATCATAACTTATAGGTGATTTTAGCATCAAACTGATGTTTTTCTGACCTTTAAACCAGTGGTTTTAATTACTGCACTATATATTTTGCTCACTATAATAGTGATAAGACTATGTAGAAAAGGAATACAAAAACATTATATATTCAACATTATTAATGAAACAAGATCATATAGATCATACTTATTTCTGTAAAATAATTAGAACAATTTGGATTCATTTAACCTTTTTTTGTAGAGACTGAGATTCAATTCCATATTGAGTGCGAGATAAAATACAATTGAGTGTCATTATAGACAGGTTGGAGTTTTCCCACTGAGAGTATCCTAAAGCCTGCTGAAAAGGATATCCTGTGTATTAATGACAAATATTATTTGCAATTGTTTTGACCAATGTGCCTTTTTCAGGATCTACCTGCCATTTTCTTTCTTTCTCATTTTCTTATTTGCTCTTGATTTTCTTCCTTTCTCTCTCTCTCTCTTTTTTAAATAACTGTGGCTAGTGTTGATGTACCTTCCAAAAGCAAAGGATACATATTCTAGTTATTAAGTCTGTGCTCCAAAGGGGTGTGATTCCACTCTTGATCTAGAGGCAATTTTTCATGGTGTCTGAAATTAAGCACTTACTGTCCTCCTGCTAGTCTCTGTCTATGTTTACTACTTATAAAGATTTTCATGTTTGCTATTCAGGAGCTTTTCGTTACTGAGCTGGCTGGGTTATGTACTAAGCTAGATGCCTACATCATCCTGTCCCCTCTGGAGGGATTAAAATAAAGTCAAAAGCAGCCATGCAATAAGGGATCAGTGTGTCTGGAGTGCAGGAACTATCTGCTAAGAACTTCCTATTTCTTTCTCCACCCTCCCTCTCCCTGGGAAGATTGTTTACTGTAGCTGAGAGGGATGTTGCAGGCACAGAAGCTTGATTTACTGAAAAGGTTTAACACAAATCTTCCTTTTGGTAGGAATAGTTGCACTTGTAACATTGGCAGAAAAATCACCATGAAGTAACTATGCAATTGGTAGAAGGGCCCAGACAAGTGGATGGATATGCAATTTTGAACTGAGTATCTGAAAAAGATATCCCCAGTTATAAATTATGCTTAGAAGAATTTTCAAAACAAGAAAACAATTTTAGCACGTGTTTCAAGGTAGAAATTGGTTATTAACTCTAGTTACAACTTTAATCACTAGGACACTGATAACTCAAAGCCATCTCTATATTTTGATAGCTTCAGTTGCTTTGCTAATCATCCTTTTCAGAACTTAATACAATCGTCACATCCAATATTCAGTAGTAAAGGAGATAATACTGTACTGTGTATATATGTGCTACTTAGAGGCTAGAACTTGTATGAATTATCAGTAGTTTAATGCAAGTTCTTAATTTCTGAAGTCAAATTACAATGATTTGGGGAATCAGACACTTTTGGCATCAAGCAAAAATTTAGAATGCTGGTTAATGCTTACAAGGTTAGACTGGAGTGTCATTCTGTAAGTTTGCTTTACTCAAGGAATAGGGAAAACTATTCTTGATATAAAATCCTCAATTTATTAGAAACACTTCATAAAAGATGACCAGTCACCATTCAATTTTCAGGCTCCCTATACATATGAAATATATTAAGTATATGATTAAAAACAAAAGGAAAGATATTTTTAAATCCCCAATATTTAAAAAACAAAATTGTTGTCTTCTGAAAATTACTTGGCTGAATTTAAAAGATTAAAAAATGAAGACAGGGAAACTGATTCACAAGATGCCAGGGATGAAAAGTTTTATGATATCAAGATGCATGATAATCTCTCTAAATTTTTCCTTCAACATCTCATTTTAAAATTATCCCTGATTGAAAATGAATTCTAAAAGTGCTGTTTTTGTAATTATTGATTATCTTCCCCTCAAAAAAAATCCTTCACGGACTTCCAAATATCCTGATTACTCTTGGGGTTGAGTTATAATGATGTGCCCTCGGGACCCTGGCTTCAGGAGGTTGTGCCTCCGTGGGGCACTCTGAACTAAGAGAAAGTGAGAGGGACTTGCTTCTCTTTTCAAGTCTTTGGGTGAAAAGTTTGCAGGACCACCAAGGTCTGCTATTTCCCTTTTGACTTTGAGTTCTTGAAGCTATTTGGGTAATACAGCTTAATTCAATAGCAAAAGAAGTTCTATGAACTTTAAACAGTAACTTCCTTTAACATCGAATAGTCCGCCTTCTGTAAGAGCTTCCTCTTATATGCCTAATTTTTTTCTGTTGTACATTCACACATCTCTTATTGTTTTTCTTATAGAATATTTAACACATGCTTTTAAAGTCATGAGTACAATGCCTTGTTGACGGGAACACTAAGAAAGTGTTGAAGAGCTGCACGACATTACTTTTATCAAGATTCTTTATTCACATTGAAAACATCATCAGTTATTAAATATTTGAGGCGTTTACAATGTTGAGCTGTGAGCATTCCTCTTATTTCCATTGCAAACAATTTTTTCAAAGACTAGCAAATTTTTAATCATTTAAATGAATACACACAGGCCTCAAAACAAATACAAGCATTTGTGTTATAGCCTGTGTTAATTTTTAATTTGCTTTTTACAACAGAGATAATCAAAATGAATTTTTTAAAATAGTTATTGGCATTTAGCATTGATGTGTTCAATTATTTACAATTTTCTGGACTGTGTAGGTGATCTGCAAGTGTGTGTTTTTAATTATTCTGCAAAAGGAATATTAAATTGGAAAGAAATGGCCAGTTTGACATGCATCATGCAGTCTATTTCAGCCTCATTACCTGAACTGTTAGATTGCAAGTAAAGAATAGTTAAATACCTATTTGTTATCTAATTGCTAAAGAAGCCTGATAAATTTAGGTTGCTGGCTAACTGAAAAAAGTAAGATAAATTGAGAAGTAACTGAATGATTGATTCATCTCCTCCAGGGAAAAAAAAATAAAACATAAATGTGTCAAATACAGTTATAGAAAATTGATGTTTTATGTAACTCCTTTTGAAGTATAAATTAAATTTCCTTAAAAGGTTGTATTAAAAAGGGGATGGGATGGAACCATGAACCAACACACACCATTACTCTAATAAATCTGGGGGAAAATACATTTTGAAAACTTTTCTGAAGTGTGATATTAAATTGATTTATTCAGTCCTAAGCAGTAATTATAGAATGTGCTTATCTAGAAACCCTCTGCTTCTATTGATCCTCATGTCTTCTGATGAAAAGCTCATAATTCATTACATTCTTGAAGGTTAGTATTGTTAGAATTATTTATGATCCATGGTCCTAGGTGCTGGTAACTAAGGTAGTTGCAGTGATAATTTTACAATGTAGCATACTGGTTGTTTTTCTGAGCCAAGTTAGTAGCTGATGGATCCAGGAAATGTACATAAACAATGCAGGTTTCCTATGAAATTTTGGAGACCCATTATTGTGTCTGGAAACTAAGGAATCTGTAAGAATGTTAGATGTTTCAATGTAGTTTTCCTCTGCATTGCTTTGTTGGTTAAGGGGGACTAACCTTCACTGTATCTGCTTGCTTAGATTTGCAAAATACAGTGAACTTACAGTCCTCTGGAAATCTAGATCTATAGATTTCTGTTGTATGTGCCCTAGGCAGGCATAGCTCTAAGCAGTGTAGTGAAAATGACATGAAGTGTTAAAGCACTTACCTAGTCAAATTCCTGTTTTCAGTGGCTATACACTGTGACTTAAATCTAGACTAGCTTTTGCTTTTTATTTTAGAATTAATATTGCATCTTGCAATCACTGTCAAATGTGTTCCTTCTCCCCATTTCCTATTTCTGTTGATGGAACCCAAGTTGGTCCAGTCACCTAGCACTTAAGCATGGAGGCTTCTTTGACTCTTTTTGCTCTCTAACCTCTCTTATCCGATTAGTCACAGTGTCCCATCAAGTCTGACCCTACATGTGTGTCTCCCATCTGTTCTTCTTTTTTTCCTCATTCCCATTATGACAGTTCCTGGTTTCAGGACTTCATTACATCTCATTTGGAAGTAACAATCTTCAAAATGTGCTCCCTGATTTCAGTCTCTTCCTCAGCCAATCCTTCATGCTGCCAGATTAATCTTCCTGAAGCACAGCTCTAATTATGTCATTCTCTAGCTCAAAAACTTTTAATGACTCCCCTTTGACTCATAAATTAAATTTAAATTCTTTCACTTAGCAATCATGACTCTGGGTGATTTGAACACACTAACCTCACCTTTGAACTCTTCCAACCATTATTCCACTACTTGGTCTAGTCAACCAGTTTCCAGACTTTGGAATTCCTTGCACATTATTATTATTATTATTATTATTATTATTGCTCTGTGCTTTGGACATATCCTTAATAAAGTCAATAAAGGATTAAAATATCTACAAGTGTCATCTGCTATAACTGTGTCATCATTAATGAAATAAATATGTCTTTAACTTAAAACATAGATTACAAATGTGGAAAAAATAATTGTTTTTAAAATGAACCAATTTGTCTTTATAAAACACTAATGCTTTTGTTCTTTTTTTAATATATTGCCAAGAACCTATGGATAACTACCATAATGGTGTAGGAACTACAGGACCAGATTACTTAGCAAACACATCTTGTGCTTTCCCAGCTTTGGTGATGTTCTTCTATATGTTGGAAGGGCAGGGATTGTGTCTCGTTTTTCTTTGGATTGCCAGAGTCCCATGTGCATGAGAGACCCTCGATGACATTCTCAGCACAGCTGCTGGCTCATATCCAATAAGCTGAACCACATGTTATTCCTAAGGGTGTTCTACCATGAGGGATCCTATGGTCATTCAGTATTAAATAAATATGGCCAAAATCTGGACTCTTCACTGGGCTGTGAATGAGAAACAAGAACTGGGAGAGCAAAAGAAATAAACAATAAAGAAAAAAAAAATGAAGAGCGATACATTCCTGTTTCAAGTGCCTATTTCATTCCACGGACTTGATTATTTTGAGAGCTGAATCATTTTATACCATTCAGATGGGGATTTCTAGTTAGAGTACATGTTTTTCAAATGATTAGGACACATATAATAGATGATCATATGTGAAACTGGTGTTGTCCCCAAAATCAGGAATGTCATAAATTGAGGATCCACAAACTTTTTCTGAAAAAGACTGTAGTAAGTATTTTAGGCACCATGGGCCAAACACCGTTCTATCTACTCAGCGTGGCTGTTGTAGAGTGAAAGCAGCCATAGACAGTACATAAATGAATGGGCATGGCTGTGTTCCAACATAACTTTAAGAGCCCTGAAATTCGAATTTCACATGATTTTTAAACATAAAATATTCTTTTTTTGAATATGTTTCAGCAATTTAACCGCAAAAAAAAAAAAAAAAAAAAAATTCCTTGCTCAAGGGCCATATCCAATTACCAGGCCAGATTTGGCCTGTTGGTCTTGGATTACCAACACCAGTCACAGATGTAGTACCAGCTCAGATAGCTGAATACGTTGATTCTAATTATAAAAAGGCCTAGATGTCTTAGCTCATTTTGTGTTGCTGTAAAGGAATACCTGAGACTAGGTAATTTGTCAAGAAAAAAGGTTTATTCAGCTCATGATCTGGTTAGAAGATCGGGTGTCTGATGAAAACCTCAGGCTGCTTCCGCTCTTGGGGTGAAGGGGAACCAGTTTGTGCAGAGACCACCTAGCAAGAAAGGAAGCAACAGAGCAGAGTGAGTTTGGAGAGAAGTACCATGCTCTTTTCAACAGACAGTTCTCATGGAAACTAACATGATGAAAACTCACTCACCCCATCAGGAGGGCACTAATCTATTCATGAGGGTTCAACCTCTATGATCCAAACATCTCCCACTAGGTCCTACCTCCCAACACTGCCGCACTAGTGATTAAATTTTAACGTAAGATTTGGACGGGACAGATACCTAAACTATAGCAATAAAGGTTACTTTAGTTTCAATATAGTCAATTGAAAATGGTTTAGCCTATTTCTTTGATAGCAAGGTTATAACTGGAGCTTTCTCTATCTGTAACTATTTCTGAAATGTTTCTTAAATATATGAACCCCATTTAGTAATCTACTATCTACATGGGAGAGTGGAGGGAAATTCTTTTATTTTTTTTCCTCATGAACAATATTTAAATATCTGATTTGTTTTCTACAGACCAGGGCCTTCAGTAAAGTTGATGATGTACAAAGACTAACCTGGGCTGTAGGGGAAGACTGTCTTAAATTATGCTTTGGATTTGTTTGGATCTGTGTTTTATATTCAAAGACTCTCAAGTGATTTGACAGTCCATCTCCAAAAGGAATATATTGTATCTAGATTTTAAATATTCACCACAGGCAGAAGAGACCTGACAGGAATTTCTATTACATTTTTTAAAGGTAAAAGTCAGCAGTGTTATCCTTTGTAGTTGAAGGTTTTCATACTTTTTAAGGGTACATTTTTAGGCAGTAACTTGTCTTTTTATATACCCTTCTCCTGACAATGTTTTCCTTGGGTCTTCTGTTCCATTTTAGGGGAGCAGATCTAATTCAGCCTTGAAATATTAATTGTAGTCTCTGGTGAAAGGATAAACTTTCATGCCTTAAGGATATCTGTAAAAATGCAGATATAAAATGTGAATCTCTTTACTGTCCCATAGGGTTCAGCTCACAATGCTTCCAAAGTCTTAGAAGCTAAAGGAACCCTTCTCTTTGGTTTTAGATTATGGCTTAGGTTAACAATTATCTATCATTAAATGTTTAAATTTTTAGGCTATTTAAAAACTTTTGTGAACTATTTCATATTGCAGAAGACCTATGCTTAATAAAACAAGTAGCAGGTTACATGAGGAAAACAACCCACCTCATTCGTATTTTCTCATTTTTTTCTTATACTTTATCTTCCACCACAACCTTTCTCTAAATCTTTCGGTCCAAATGTATGCATATGGAGCAGCCATGCTTAGTTCTGTCCCCTTAAGAACTGTTGAGACTCCAACTTGCTAAAGTAACTCCTAACTCAATATAGAGAGGAAAAGATCCAATAATAACCAAACTCAGGAGCATCCTTTCATGTGAATGTTCTAACTTCTACTAATACCTTATATTTGAATAGCATGTACCCTTTTTAAAATCTGTTTTAAAATTGATTTTAGAGGGTGTGTAGTGTGAAAAACTGACATATGACAGACTTGGTTAGCATTTCAGATTGCTCTAATTATTCTGTTTATTCTTTCAGCAAACATTAAGTACACATGAGCCAAGCATTTCACAGACTTTGAATAATACAAAAATAAACAGGAAGAGGGTTCTTCTTCTAAAGAATGTGTAATGTAGAGATCAGAGAGGATTAGGCAAGACGACTTGTTCCAGGCTAAAATTGAATTTGAATTCCAAGTTTAGCCAGTTACTACTTTTGTAATCTTGGGACATTATTTAACTTTCCAACACCTCAGTTTTCTTATCTGTAACTTGTTGAAAACAACATCACTTCTAGAGGGTGTTCCAAATAAGATGATACACGGGATATGCTAATTACAGAGCTCATCATAGAGTAAGCCCTGAAACATTCATTATTTATTTCCATGACAATTATTATTACTATTGTTGTTAAGAAAGAACAGTAACAATAGAAGCACCTAACCTAGTTTAAAGCTTGGAGTAGAAGGTATTTGGGACAGTGTTTTGGAGAAGATGATGCCTAGGTTGTGCCCTAAGTTACTTAATCAAGTTCTTCAACTGTCAAGATAGGACCGGTGAGTCCCATCTTGCCATATATTATACAGATCAATGTTCCTTTCCCTCTCTCCTCTTTCCCTTGATCCTCAAAACAATTTAATGAGTATGGCCTATATATGTACAGATGTGATTTCTCCATGTTGTCCACCTTTCTGGTTAGATTCTAAAAGTGTTTTCTTAAACTTCCTGTGTAAACATTTAGAATGCAGAATTGAAATGGAATTGTCAAAATAAACTGGAAATGAAACTTCATTAAACACTATAGGCTGGTTTCAAGTTTCAATAGTGTTCAGAAATTCTAAGGTCTCATGAAGATTAATAGCCTAGAGAAGCAAAGGTGTAGTTTCTGATAACAGACAGAATGCAGGTTATAACAGGGCTTGATAACTATCAGTATGCAGATTACCCAAAAGGACATTCTAGAAATCAAACAGTCACAGTGAAATTTTTTCAGCAGGACACAGCTCTGAGCAAGGTACAAGGTCCTCAAATGTTCACAAATAACAGAGATCAGCTGTGTAATTGAACATTCTTGATTCCTCATTCATATTGGCAGCTGTTATTTTTGTCTACTGAAAGTGATAGAAGGATACTTCCCACTGGGAGAGGTGAGATGAGTCTAAATGAAACCTGTAATTCATGTGATTATAGCCACTGCAAACGAAAGAATCTGATTTGCCAAGAAACCTAATCATAGGCAAGACTATGGGGGCAAAATAGCAATCAGAGATTAGTCAAGCATTTTCTACATTTATGGAGGAAAAAAAAATCAGTGTTTCCTTTATTTCTACTCAGAGTCATGCAGAGAAGCAAATGTTTTCACTCAATCTACAATGCCTGCTGCCCATACTCAGACACATATTTGCATAGATACAGTTCTTTCAAAGGCTGATTGTGTTGATAATTCCAATAAAGTTACTTTCTATGACTCAGATTTGGATTTTTTTTTTTTTTTTTCCTCCTTGAATAGCTGCTCTTTGCTACGTTTTTTGACCAGAGCACCCACATGAAAGAACAGTTTGCCTTTTTGGGCTTCAGTGACCTAATCCATAAAACACAAGTGCCTCAGATCCCTTTCGCACTAACATCCTATGGTTCTTTTCTGCAATTCTCAAAGGAGCTTTGGACACGGATGTTATTTTTTACACTATGAGCCACCTGGTTTCAAAAAACCAAAGAAGACCCCAAAATTATTTTATGCTAAATTTAAATATTTTTTTCTATAATAGAATAGTTGGTACAAGGGCATAAGTAGGTTTCAAAATAATTTTCAGTAGCTTAATTTGAGACAGCAGAATCTATTTTCGGAGACCCACTTTTGAATGATTTATTTTGAGATTAAAAAATAATATTAAATATTATTTTTCCTTACTAATGACTTATAAAGGAAGTGTAATGAGCAAAATTCCGTAAGTTCTTAATTTTAGAGTAGCTTGGAAAAGGTCCCAGAATTTTAGGTGAATATTTGTTGTTATAACTCACAGGTTGTTTTTTAATGCTTGATAAAGATATTAAACCTTATATTTTAGCTATGCCATTTATTCCCTTTTTTGCTTTTTTGTCTTCTCTCTCTTCCTTTTTACAAAATTGTTCAGTTTCCATTTCTCTGTTTATTTGTTCTCCTAATTTCTATTGCATTTCTCCTAGCCTGAGAGTTTTCTTTCTCTTTCCAAAATTTATCACAGATAGAATCTTTCTAAAATGTATTGTCACCTAAGACTCTAAAAGATGCTTTTATTTTGTTCTTTTTCATGGAATTTTTAAATAAATCAACAAAAAATGATGAAAAGTGCTATCATTGCTTTTTTCCAGGAAGAGTTTGTCTCAATATCTTTTTCATTAGCATTGCTTGTCCACATAGGTTTCCTTAAAACCCACTGAAGTATTTTTAGCCTCCAAGAATTGTTTAAGATCCGTATTGGAGAGCACATTACTGAGCTGCTGGTATGTTTCAGGCCTTCTTTTAGGTGGACAATGTTACATTTATTATCACATGTATGATTAAACTTTTTTGAGGTAGGCATTCTTATCTTCATTTTACAGAAGAACAATAAGGCAATAGAACGTGAGTACTATGCCCAGGGTGACGTCACTAGTTAACTGGCAGTGGTTGAAATAGTGGAGAGTCTGGATTTAAAACCCAGACGTAGAGAATCCCAAAGCACATCTTCTGTCCCTTAGCACCATTGATTCTACAAGCCCAGGTATATCAGTGCTAGCAGGGAAGGGCTTCTTACATTCTAAAGCAAAACATTTACAGTGACTAAAAACCACTTTTTGACAGTTTAAAAACTGCCTTCGGCCCTTCTTATCAGAGGCGATTCATTTTGGGGAAAAAGAATGGTCAACCAACTAACTAAAGCATCACAAGATGGTGGCACAGGTGATGCCCTGATTGGGGTTTTGATTTAATGATGGGTCCTGAGGGCTATATCTTCACAAGACAAACATTTGCTCTTTCTTGAGGCATGTGCATTTATTGTTGGATTACTAAACTGCCAGCAAACATTCTGTTTCCTCTTCTTGTATCCTAACAGGATTATTTTTCTAATCCAATTGTAACTCAACCTTAGCTAGAATGCAGCCTTTCTCCAGATTCCAATATAGTAATCATCCATCACTTACCAGGAACAACTAAGACTCTGCCTTTCCCTCAGCTACACAGATTTTGTTACATTTTATTTTCTCTAATTTGTAAAATGAACATCACTGTTGTTCCTTAAATACAGACCATAATATTACATTTTTATGTTTAATTATTTGCCTTTTAAAACTCTACCCCTTAATCCCTCCAGAAGAAAAGAAAATAACTGCTACACTCAAGCACATGGACCCACAGTCCATGGGATTTTTCAGTAGGTAGGAATATGGTGAAAAGACATTAGAGGAGTCAGTGTGAGACCACTAAAAAAGATACGTAAAAGGTTGTTTGTAGATAAGCCAAGATGGAAGATCTGTGGCTTCTCCTTCAAATCATCAGTGATTTCCCTATCACTGGTGAAATAAATATAAAATATATTTGTGTTGTTGGATCTGGCTTTCCTAAAAGTAGAAATCTGTAGCCATGGGCCTTATGTAGACTCTGAATTAATGCTTGCTTAGATGAATAGCATGAAGAATTGGATGAGACCCCTTTACTAAGCTTGCGTAGTGTCTGTGTCGGCTTAGTGCAGGTTCTTTAACTTTTCCCCCAAGACTCCATAGACAACTATGAAATAAAGCCATCATGAATATCTGAATGTTTGCTTCAGGGAGTCAATCCAATTCTCTGCTTCTTCCAGTCCTTGCTTTCCAACTGTCTGCCCCTTACCTTCTGACACATCATTAGTTACCTTCGTTTTCTTACTCTCAATGCCTCACTCACCTCTAGGCTCCTTCTCCCAACCCTGTCCTAATTTGGACAACTGGTTACTCAGCTCTAGATTATTACAGACTAGGAACCTGACCAGGTACTAGAGGAGCAGACATTTTTACCTCATTTTATTTATTGACCATGGTACATGTTGGTCTGGATCAGTGAAGTAATAGTATTATTAAATGCCCCATCAGAGGATTAGATCAGAATCATGCCCATAGCCTCATGTGCACATGAGTAATAAATATATATTTTTATTTTGCAGTATATAGTGGTCTCACAAAACTTCAGGAAGGATACATCAATTCTGGCCGAAAAAAATAGAGGGTATCTCCACTGCTAATAGTGTATATTGACAAGTATAAAGTACAGGATCATTAGACATCTGTGCAACTTCTTTTCAGGAGAAGAGTAATTTTTTACGAAAAGGAAAAAGAATCCCCGAATTCTTCTTAACTGAAAGAGAAATACCCCCCAGATTGTAAAGGTGATAATTTTATTAGAGTTTTACAGCCATATAATCAGATAAACAGCAAACCAACATTTTATCTTTTGTAAACAGTATGAGAAGTATTTGGAATTTAAAAAATTTGATCTTACAGTCAAAACATATGCATAGTTTCTTGAAACATCGTTTCTTGAGATATACACACATAAACACACATGTACCTCTCAAGCAACTATATGTGTATTTAATAGTCTTATAAAATGCATGGTTTCAAATACCTCATGTACCCCATAAATATATATATATATATACACACCTACTCTGTACCACAAAAATAAAGATTTTAAAAATAGTTTTATAAGAAACATTGTTTTACAAGAAAACTGAGCCTTACAGAAGTGAAGTAATATACTTCAATTTTATAATTTAGAAGATAAACAATTCGACTGATATTTTAAAATTAAAATCAGAATTTCAACTCAGGTCTGTAAAACCCCAAAGCCACTGTGAGATCTTTCCACTGTCATGGCTTCCTAAGACAAAAGTTTTAAGGAAAATGTGTCAGAACTTTCCAGATAGTTAAGACATTTGGTGAAAAAAAAACCACACAGAATATCAAATCTTGGCTACAAAAATCACTTCCAAAAATAAGCAAAGATGCATCTTCAATGAGCCAAATAAAGGGCTCCCAAAAGTACTGATGTACTTAGTATAGAAGAAAAGTCCAAAATGGCAAAGTGGCAAAGTGTGTTTTAGATCCTCTAAACTGGTTGAATAACCTCAAAGGTTGAAACTATTTTACCCAAATTGAAAAGCACAAAAGTATGCTTTCTCTTGAAACTAAATATTCTTAATTATTATTTTACATTATTTAATTTTATACTATTAAAATTAATAAATAATGATGACAGTAATAATGATGCTTTGGCCCTCTGTGCCCCAGGGTGGACAGAAATATGTAAGCTGGTCCAGAATTATTTGAAATCATTAGATTTGGGGCACAGAAGCAGTCTCCAATACACCTCAGGAACAGATGGTAATAATAAAATCAGTTTTCTGAATTGATTGCATATAATTTCAGATCAAGAATCATTGCTGCTCTGAGAGTAATAGGAAAGATATTTTATGAGCTTTGCATACTAAACTTAAAGTCAGTACTGAAAACTACTACATTGTTCCACTTCACCAAAATTAATGGATAATCTGAATAAAACTGGCTAGCTTTGCTCTCATCATAGAAATGATCTGGTCTTAGTGCAGTGATACCAAGGAGTACATAGCAACTCTGAAAGATTTGAAAAAAATCATGTACATCTTTACTGAAGATTTTTAAATTGGGCTTCTAAGGGAAATTACACCACACAGCACAAAGCAATATGTCCTGAAAGTTGTCTCTATGCAGTAAGTTCCCGAAGTATGCCCACCATGAAACAGCTGTCTTGCAAGGCAAACTCTATTAACTAAAGTCGGCAATCTGCACACAAGGATCTACTTATCACATTCCTTAAAGATGGCAGTTTCCTTAATCCTTTCAGTGCTGTATAAAGACTATATAACCCTTAACTATGAAGAGTCATGGGAAGATCTTTCTCATTGCATTTTCTTTTACATTTTATGATTGTGTACTTATTATAGTTCCTTTATAATGGGACTAGGTTACCAGACTCTTCAGTATCTCACTTGTTTTCTTGTGTGTTACTCTATCTCCTCAATCCCTACCTTGCTCAACATCCTAACATCTCACACCATTGACTTGATCCCTTGGGACATGTGTTTATAACCATGAACTCTTAAAACTGCAATACAAGCAATCTGGCTCTGTTAATAATGTTATCAGCAGGGAGAAACTCATTTAATGACCTGTATGGGAACCATGCTTTCAATCACATGGACATTCTGAGCAATAAAAGTGGAAGATCGTGTGAAAGTGTGTGAACAAAAGACACAGGATTTTAGAGACATGTATATGTCACTGAAGCCATTGTATCTTGGAATACAAGGACAGTTGCACAAAAGCAGTATGCGGTACGTAGTCCCATTCCTAGATATCATTGGCCATTTTCCTAGCCCGACACCAAATAGCATGGGATACTTAAAAATAAATTAATCCAATAATAGCTAGGATTCCAAGACAGAGTAAATATATTTATGAGGTTATTAACCGAGTAATATCATTACCATTGCTGCATTTATTCCTAGAGATGGTAGTGAGCTCACACAGGGCACACAGCAGTACTGAAAAACTCCCAGTTCATTCTTCTTCCCCTTCTCTTTTCTCCAAAATCTTTTCTGGTTTGGTTGCTTTAGGGTGGGTGTAGAAAGATTCTCCCCTTTCCAAGTTAACAGAGAGGAAAAAGCTGTAAATCCACAGATGTATAGCTAAAGAAGGCCATTGAGAACCTCCCGACCCCTTCAAATAACGGAAGAGAGAGCCAAAGTTCAGAAAAGTAAAATGACTTACTCATGGTCAAACAATGTGACAGGGACTGTCTTTTCCCCTCACCATCACAGCATGGATACCTAGCATATGTCGGATACTTTTCATGCACTCTGTAATTTAGTTAGTAAACTGATGAGTGTATTTTATAATGCCATAGCTATTACCAGTACTCAGAATCCCTAATTTCTTTTATTTTTTCCTGTTCTAGTTCACTTTGACAGTTTCATTTGGGATAGTATCCTCTTTCTGTCCTCCCTGGAAATTCAGGGAATGGTCATAAGTGTGAGATGAAGAACAGCAAAAGGTCAAACAGTTGACAGTATTGGGTGAAATGATGGATTCTAAGGCACAGGAGTAGACAAGCTTTGCTCAAGACAAATGATCAGAAACTATTTGAGCTTCTTTGAGGTACATGTCTAAGGTGTTAATGTTTGAAATCAGAGCATCAGTGAAATGAAAATATCAGAATATCCAAATCTTTTGGAACACGTAGAGATGAATTCATTACTTTTATGAATGTTTTCATTGTACAAAAAATATATTCAATTTTATAATTTTGTTCACTTAAAATTCATGAACATGTTAAAAGAACCAGTAGAAATGTTACCATCTAGATAAAACTACCGTTAAAATATTCATACTTGTATATGCAAAGTTTTCCTATGCCAATACCTATATCTGTGTGTTTTCTCCTTTTGGAAAATTAAAATGATGAATATTAAATGCCATTTTACCCTGTCTTGCTTGTGGCACTTTCTCACCTTTCTCCAGTTTCACTGGTATGTGAACTTGTTTTGATAACAGTCAATTGGTATGGGAATATCAATGTAGCTATCATTATTATCCTGAAAAAGGTCCAGGTATTCTGCACTGAGTCATGTCTTCAAAAAAATTTACTCTGTAATATAAATGTGTATGTATGTAGCTGCTCCAGATTTTAATTTTTAATTAAATGTTTCTGATGTGGTTGATATTAAAATGTTTTTGCAAGGTCAACAAATGATGGGGATAGTCAGGATTATGAGTCAAAAGAGAACCTAGAATTAAACATTTCCCCTTAAGTCATCTATATAGTGAAAAATTTAGAGCTAAAAATGGTAGAATATTCCTGACAAAGTAAGACTTCTTGCTTCTAAAGTGATCAGTGCCTTGGCAGCCAACCAGCTTTCAAGTAAGGAAATGTATTCACTAGTAAGTGGCATCCAACTGTAAAACAGAGCATCATTGAGACTTGAAGAATAATTGAATGAGTCTGTGTCTTTGAAGACAAATAAGGAAAAATAAATACTATATTCAGGAAGCTATGTCAGACGTTCTAGAGCTGGACTGACCAATATGATTCCTATTAGGCACAGGAGTGTATTTAGACTTAGACTGTTTTAAATAAAGTAAAATAAAAATTTTAATAGTAATTTTTTTACATTAAAAAATATAGGACAGTGTAGATTTAAACTGTTTTCTTCATTGCAGAAAGTTCTATTGAACAAAAAGTTCTCTGTTGGATTACACAAAGCTTATATCCTCCATGGCACAATTGAAGAGAGAAGACACAAACACTTAAGGTTAAATAACAGAAGAACAACTATCATAAGGTCATACATATTGCAGAGGAATGAGAATGATGGTCACTGCTCTAGCTTCAGCTCAGATATCATGGACAAGATGGCACTTGAAGTGAACATCAAAGAAAATTTATATATGGGATGATAGAGACTAGGGTGGAATACTTTTTTTTCAGACTTCAGGTCCAAGGACAAAAGAGGTAATGGTTTCTTTTGAAAGAATCTGAGAATGACCTGATAGCCTACTAGCCTAGGGATCATTGTTGTTCATTGAGGATTTAACCTTTGGTTGTATCATAATGTATTAGGTTTGGGGATATCTTAAGGCAAAATATTAATCCCTTTCTTTTGAGGATCCAACTTTGGTTATGAGTATCCAACTGTGTGCCAAGCGTTATGCCTAGGAAGTCACAATTTCGTCTCATGTGTACATGAAGCATTTTTTCCTGTGTAGCTGAACTTGATGCTCTTACATATGCTTCACATTTTATCCAGTTGCTCAGAGTAGCATGGTCTGCTTCGAGTTTTTTACATTATTTAAAGATGGAAATTAAAAGTTAACTTCTTTTCCTCTTTTGTGATAGTAACATTGCCGTTTTAAGAGTGGTACTAAGCAAAACCGAAAACAAAAGAGTATTGTTTTTCAGAGTGACAAATTCTTAGGGATTTAGGGATTGGTGGTGCTTCAAGGCTGACTTGACAAATACATCTGTTTAGAAATTTCATACTATCCGTACAAATGGAAATCACTTGATACCCTTTCACATGGTTTGGTTCTGTGTCCCCACCCAAATCTCACGTTGAATTGTAACATTAGATGATTTTAAACACCCCATACAACTTCAAAAAATTCTGAGATGGCATCGTCGGATTCAGCAAATAAGAATACGGGACACAAAATAAAATCTAAATTTCAGAAAAATACTTGTTTTTAACATGTAAGTATGTCTCAAATATTGCATAAGGCATACACTAAAAAAAAAAAAAAAAAAACTTGGTGTTTATCTGAAGCTCAACTTTAACTGGGTGTCCTATATTTTACTTAGCCAGTGTAGTGATAGTCATTCATTTCACAAATATTTATTGAATACTGTTAAAATAAAAATCTTAGATAAAATATATTTAACAGAGATTAACTGAGCAAAGAATGATTTGTGAGTCGGGCAGCCCCCAAACCAGAATCGATTCAGACAGACTCCAGCACAGTCACATAGTGAAAGAAGATTTAGGGATAGAAAAAGATAAGTGACATACAGCAAATGGAAGTGAGGTACAGAAATAGCCAGATTGGCTACAGCTTGGCATTTGCCTTATTTTAGCACAGTGTGATTAGTGGACTGACTTTGATTGGCTGAAACTCAGTGATTGGCACAAGAGTAATTTATAGTCTGTTTACATATCCAGTTAGGTTGTGGTTTACTAGGAACGGAGAAATTTTTAGGCTGAACTTAAAATATGCAAAAAGGCAGAGTTAGTCTAAACTTAATTTAATAGTACCTGTGGGATTTGTGACTGGTCCTAGGTCCTAAGAATACAGACATTAAAAAATCAGTTGTAGCTCTTGGACCCCTGGAACTTACATTTAAAAGAAATACTTCTCAATTTTTAGTCTCAATCACCAATTATGTGTTTTTCTCAAAATTTAGTAAATTTTCACTTTCTCTGGTGGTTCCTAGTAATTCATTCCTATTAATTATTAGTAAACTAATACAAATTATTTTAAGCAAATGATTGAAATACATTAAATATATTTTGGATATTTTTAAGTAGATTAGATCGTTTTCTACCTTTTAAGAAAGAATGCACTGGTGAGAGGAATTTTATCAGTGACATACATTAATTTTTGCAACAAAATTATCAAACAAAAATATTTCTAAAATCCATGTTCAACATGCTCTCTCAACAGAACACTTTTAGAGAAATTCAATACTATAATTTCAATAATTATTTTTATTTGTATTTATTTATTTATTTTGAGATGGAGTCTTGCTGCATTGCCCAGGTTGGAGTGCAGTGGCGTGATATCGTCTCACTGCAACCTTCGCCTTGCAGGTTCAAGTGATCCTCCTGCCTCAGCCTCCTAAGTTGCTGGGATTACAGACATGCACTACTACACCCAGCTAATTGTTGTAGTTTTAGTAGAGACGGGGTTTCACCATGTTGGCCAGGCTGGTCTCAAACTCCTGACCACAAGTGATCTGCCCGCCTGGGCCTCCCAAAATGCTGGGATTACAGGCCAATTATTTTTATTTTTAAAATGGTATCATTAAAATATCATTTCTGTAAGTGTCTGCTAACTTAACTGATACTCTTTCTATGCAATAGCTGTTGAAGGACTCACCTATGACAAGTTTAGTCATTTTCTTATTTTCTACTTTTGCTTGTAGTAGGAATATTTTCTTCAATCCATGGTGCCTATCTCTTAATTTTTTAAGCTTTGTAGACACTCTGTGAAGGTTAGTAAAACGAGTATATATTTTCTCTCAGTTGTCTTAACTAGACACATAAATGGAACACATGTAAATTGTAGAAAGTTGAAAATAATTTTAGGATATTCTTAATAATTCTCTTTAGAAAAAAACAAAAAAAACTTGAATTTCTTTTACACTTGATCTTAGCTAAAAGGCTGAGAAATGATTACCTTTGCTTTCTTTTATTGAACATGTTTTCACATATTAAATTCAAATTGTTAAAAATTATATGTAAGCACATATTGTACAATACATTTATCTAAAAATATGTGGGTAACAGTTTTGAGTAAGAAACCATTTGAAATTTAATTTTTTGTTTGTGTAACCAATGCATGTACGGATTTCTTTTATGTTTGAGTCACTAGTTTATTATTCGTGATGATCCACTAGTGTATTCACTAATGCTCCCGTAAGGTTGCCTGACTTATTCTTTTTAATTATTATTATCGTGTTAAGAACACTTAACAGGAGATCTACCCACTTAAATAATTTTTATGCGCAGTACAGAATTGTTAACTTTGCCATGATGCTGTACAGATCTCTAGAATCTAATCATCTTGTATCACTGAAGTGTCAGTTATTAAACTCTGAGTTTTAAAGTCACTTTTTCTATCAAAACATCTTTTATTGACTATGATAAATAACCACAACAACAATAACCACAACAATAACCACAGAAGCAATGTATATATGAGTAAAGCTTACATTTTTAAAAAAGTAAACATAAATACAAATATATTAGTTCTAATATTTTCTTCCTTTATGCTAGTGAACTATCTTGTGCTTCCCGGGTTGAGGACCACCACCAGAGATAAAAGCTTGGTCCATTGCCCCCATGTATAACTCAGTTAATCACTTACTGCACTAAAATAGGGCTTGTCATCTACACTACCATTAAGTAAGCCTTAATTAGCCCTTGTGATAGTAAGGAAACTTGACATTGAATCAGCATTCCCAAGAGCGCAGAGAAGCAAATGGAACACAGGATAAAATTATTGCATGTGAAACCTTTCTTTCAAGAGAACCAATAACTATAATTGAAACATCTCACAATATTTGATTTGCGTTCACCCCATAACCAAGTGCTTCAATTAAACTCATTTGTATTAGAATGGCTGAGATCATTTCCACCACTTTGTCTAAATTACTACAGGCTTCAGTCTGGAATATCAAACTCTGACTTCAGAGGACACAGCCTGGGCTCTCCGCAGCCTTTGGACAGAATGTACCAGGGATCTTTATCATTCCCTTCTGTGAGTTCTTATTAGTGACTATAAGCACTTTTTTCATATACTTGAAGCAAAGTTTCTTCCACAGAGAGCTAATCAGCATCCACAGCCAGCAAACAGGATTCCAAAGTAGTTTTTTTTCTTTTTAAAGAGGTGTCTGGTTTTACACATGGTAAAGGAAGATGAAAATACTCCTTCTGCTTGCATTTTGGATCTATTTAAAATATTGAAATGTTGTCTAAGCAGAGATGAATTTCAAGGTCAGCTCTCCCATGGGACCCTGTCTTCGCTACCCCTGAGGAAATAATGTAGACTAAGTTCTAAAATATTTGTTCCAGTTATTTTGAGGTGAGAAATTTTACTCATTAATACCAACTGAAATGTAAGCACCTAGAAATACTGTGGAATGCAAGAAAATCCTAAGTACATTCAAACTGTGAAGGAATAGTTCATCTCTTATAACCAGTCCTACTTTTGGGAAAGGAGCTCATCAGTGACCTAAAAAGACCTTAATGCTTAGTGGTAGCCTGGACATTGACTGATAATACTCATTGTTCTCTGATACCATGAATCTTTCCTCTGGTACCATAAACTTTTAGAATTCAAAGAAAGCAAAAATGCAACCCATGCTCCTCTAGATAACACTCTGAGGCCATGGAAGAGAATTGGTTTGGCCCGAGGTCTCACAGCTATTTTGGGACAGAGCCAAGGAAGCTAGAATCAAGAGCTTATGGGTCTCAATATTCTTCTTTGTCTTAGTGACTCCATTGGCTGAAAAGTACTGATTTTCCGCACTTACACATGAATTTAATGCAAATAATTTAGAAGACAAACTGATTAAGAATTATCTTTAACACAAGTTTTTAAAAACATCTGAAGTGTGTACGTGTACATTCTCCAAATGATCATAAGCTTTATGAAGTAGGGACTGAATATTTAATTTCACGGGATTTTTTTCCTAGGCAGTGCAAATCTTTCCTCAATAGAAGTGTTCAGCAATTGCTGGTTAGTGGGGAAAAGCATAAGGTCATGAAGACTGTGATATCTAACAGTCTCCTCTGTACCCATGCCTATAAGATAATGTGAAAAAATTATGGCACTGGGCAGGGAATATCTGAGCATATGAATACAAATATACTTTTAAAAGGATGCCTTTAAAATTCCTCCTTTCTTTTCTCTTCTCCCTGCTCCTGCTGTGAAATGTAAGATAGGATTTTTATGCTTTTACACATCTTCAGTTCTGTGAGAGGGGAAGGGTTTGAGGACTTAGTCCTCTTCTGAAGTGCCACAAAAACAACAAAGTGAAGATCCGTCTTGTCTTTGAAGTTTATAAGGATTTTTTGAGCCGAAACCTTTTGTCCTTAATAAGTAATAGATCTGCAGGTAAGCAAAGTCCTTAGATGCTTAGAACTGGCTACCTAATTGGCAATAACATCAGAACAATTTTGATGTATTTTAAGGTTGGATGAGATCTCCAACCCAAACTCCTTTTTAGTAAATAATAATTTGCTGTACTATTGCTGACCAGTCCTTTCTTTGCCAGTTTCAGAGAGTGTTTGACGACTATCGTCGCCACACAGGAGTAAACATTGTAAGGAAGAGAAACAGATAGATAGAAGATTCTTATGGCATCATTTTCAGCTGGCCAAATAGGAAAGAAAAGTGGTACAGTTCCTAAGTATGAACAGATGCCAAAATCTAAGAAAACAGAAAAGCTGTTATTGGAAACAAACAAACAAAAAACAAACAAAATAAACCAACACCATATAAGATATATTTTATTGGTTTAATGTCCAGGATTTCTGTGCAATCAATATTTGTTGACTCATATAACATGAAGTTACGGCTATCTAAATAAATTTAATCACCAAAGATAAGCAAAGGATCTGTTAAAAAAATTAATTAGGAGACCATTAGGCAACTTGGGTTCCTATGTAAGCAAACTGAAGCTCAATATAAACAGTAAAACAAAATGAAACTTAACTTTAACTAATCAGAGACTTCCCACTAACCTCTAACTTAGGATATTCCACTTTAACCAATAAATTTCTTTTTGTCTTGCTTCTGCAAACACCTTATACGAGTTTACTTTATTGCCCTCTCTGCCCCTCATCTCCAGGGGAATGTTGAATCACTTGCATTTGAATTGGTGTGGCCCGATTCATGAATCACCAAAAGCCCAAATAAACTCTTTACATTTTTATTGTGCCAAAGTTTATCTTTTAACAGATCGAAACTGAAGGTTGGAAGATATGGTGGGAAAAACTATTGGCTCATATGATGTTAGGTCACACTAAAATATCAAATGGGGATTGTATTAGTCTGTTCTCCCATTGCTGTAAATCACTACCTGAGACTGGGTAATACATAAAGAAAAGAGGTTTAATTGACTCACAGTTCTGCAAGCTGTACAGAATGTGTGGCTGGGGAGGTCTCAGGAAACTTACAATCATGGCGGACGATGAAGAGGAAGGAGGCACATCTTACGTGGCAGGAGCAGGGAAAAGACAATTAAGGGAGAAGTGCTACACACTTTTAAACAACCAGATTTCATGAGAACTCACTATCACAAGAACAGCAAAGGGGAAGTCTGCCCCCATGATCCAATCACCTCCCTGCAGACCCCTCCTCCAACACTGAGGATTATAATTTGACATGAGATTTCGGTGGGGACATACAGCCAAACGATATTAGGGATATTTAAAATAACCATTTTGCTTTTCTTGTGATAGTGAGTTCTCATGAAATCTGGTTGTTTAAAAGTGTGTAGCACTTCTCCCTTAATTCTCTTTTCCCTGCTCCTGCCATGTAAGATGTGCCTCCTTCCTCTTCATCTTCCGCCATGATTGTAAGTTTCCTGAGACCTCCCCAGCCACACATTCTGTACAGCTTGCAGAACTGCGAGTCAATTAAACCTCTTTTCTTTATGTATTACCCAGTCTCAGGTAGTTATAGCCATTTTAAATATCCCCTATTCTCTATATAGATGTCATGCTTTAAGTGAATACACACTTTTTTCCTCATGTCTATTTGGAATGGTTTTAACATTCAAACTAACCTCATCAGGCCCATCAAATTTAAGCTACCTTAGGATATTATGAAACCCAGCCCCAAACTAGTATTAAAAAATGTTCTCTAAAAGCAGAAATAACTAGTTGGTTTGAAAAGGGACCTTTGTTTCTCAAAGTCTGAGAACACAGCAGGGCAGGGATCAGCATGTGTAGTCTTCCTTGCAAGTCAAATGCTTTATTTGTGAAGCAGAACACTACGCAGAACTCTGGTTCTGCCAGAGACATAGCAGTAATGACGCTATTAATTTGTAGTTTTGGTTGAATACGTGTCGATGAAATAAGAAAAAAAAGCTTAGCTCCTGGAGTTTTTAGAATTAATGTTTTTCAAAGTTGTAAGAAAATGTAAGGCATTCTGGCCATGTTAGCAAAATACAAAATTGGTAGGGAGCTGGAGGACAAAATTCAGAAAAAAACATTTCCCCAAGGCTTTTTTGAGTTTTAATATTCAGAAGGCATTGCTACATTTGTACAAATGGCTATGGAGAACAAAACTGAAACAAAGTTCTAGGAACATAGTGGATGGAAAAAATTCATTAACCCTCATATCTACACAACATTCTTTTCCTATCTGATGTTCTGTATTATATGGAAAGTCAGCAATATCTACTACCGTTTTTTGAAGATGGGAAACTGAGGTCTTGGAGAAGTTGAGGCCATTTAGTGAAGAGATGTACTGTAACCAAGGGCAAGAATGCAAACATCCTGACATTAAAAATTCTCTTTTAGTGGGATGCAATCCAATACCAACTCTCCTAATTTGAATTTGAATTGGATTTCAATTCATTCACAGTCAAACTCAATTAAGAAACATTTACTGGGAGCCTCCCGTTAGCTGGTACAACCTAAGGGACTAGAAATAAAGTGAGAGACAGCTCTGTCTTCAGAAACCATACAGTTTATTTGGAGAAATAGGCAAGAGAACAACAACTGCAAAACATAGGAATATGAACATTCAACAAGTGGGCCATTGGGGCACTCAAGGGACCGTAAGCTTAAGATCACTCTATATCCCACTTTACCTGGGAGAATTCTGGTTTACTTCAAATGTCCTTCAGTAATTATTGTTGGCACCCAATTTCACCCTGGAAAGAATCCTGGTTGCGACTGTAAGTTATATGACTACCTTACTCAACCTATGCTAGGAGATGAGAAAAAGCCTTTTAAAATGAAGTTAAACTAGTTACTCCCATATAGTTTTCCAATTAATTTCAAAAACTCCTATTTAATTTACTTCTAGTATATTATCTATATTGTTTTCCAATTAATTTCAGAAACTCCTATTTAATTTACTTCTAATATAGTATATGTATTATCACCAAATGATCATTCAAAAATCCAAATCTAGCAGTGTCATATCTGACATTTAAAAAAAACTCCATTAGTCCCTTATCTGTAGGATAAATTTCAAACTCTTTAGTACAGTATGTAAGGTATCCCCTGTCCTAGCCTCTGCCCATCTGTGGATATTTGTTAAAAATAAATTTTAAAGAACTGCCTGTTAATTCTTCAGTCATAGCAACCTACTTTGAATTCTCAATTGTGCCATAATATTTCAAGCCTCTGTGCCTTGACACATGCTGTTGCCTGTGACTGTAATTCTCTTTCTCCAACAACGATCTGCCTAGTAGATACCTAGTCCTTCTTTCTTTAAAAAACAAAAACAAAACCAAACAAAAAACCTTTCCTGAGCCTCAGAAGCTGAAATGTGCCCCCTTCATTTCACCACTGAACAATTTCTAGATTGTGCGCATCACAACACATTACATGTTTTGTCTACGTGTCTGTTTCCCTGATTTAGCTACAAATTTTTTGAGGGGTCCAAGCTGTTCTCATCTATGTCTCACTGTGCCTGTGCCCGTTTAATAAATGCTTGTTTAGCTGCATGTCTAAAAAATTAGGTGGGCAGGAAAAAAGGTAGGTTAGGAGAAGTTTTTGAAGGATGACAGAATTTGCAAAGGTATAGATATTTAAGAACATCAGATAATCTCTGGGAACTGCATATTGTTTAATGTGTCCAGGTCATGGGGTAACTGGGAGAAGGGATTAGGGAAGGAAAATTGTTTTGTGTAATTATAACAAATTCCCATGGGTTTTGGAAAACAAAAATCCCATAGATTATCTATTTTGCTAGAAAGTATATTTTAAAAGGAGCAGACAGGCTAAAATTTTCATTCATTTGTTTCCTAAATGAGTAATGATTTACTACCAGTAGTAGGTATCGTGCAAAGCCTAAATGAGTAATGATTTACTACCAGTAGTAGGTATTGTGCAAAGCAGATTGTGTACTGTGGTTTTAAACGAGCCCATTAACATTGATTCTTCCCTAATATACTTTTCTCTATGTTCCATTAAGGGAATCTCAGAAGTGGAAATGTCTGAATTAAGAAAGGTCTCAGGCAGGGTGTGGTGGCTCATGCCTGTAATCTCAGCATTTTGGGACTCTGAGGCAGGTGATCATGAGGTCAGGAGATCTAGACCATCCTGGCTAACATGGTGAAACCCCATCTCTACTAAATGTACAAAAATTAGGCTGGGCGTGATGGCTCACGCCTGTAATTCCAGCACTTTGGGAGGCCGAGGTGGGCGGATCATGAGGTCAAGAGATCGAGACCATCCTGGCTAAGACAGTGAAACCCCCGTCTCTACTAAAATACAAAAATTAGCTGGGCGGCGTGGTGGCACGTGCCTGTAGTCCCAGCTACTCAGGAGGCTGAGGCAGAAGAATCGTTTTAATCCGGGAGGCGGAGGTTGCAGTGAGCCGAGATTGCACCACTGCACTCCAGCCTGGGCACAGAGCAAGACTCCATCTAAAAAAAAAAAAAAAGAAAGGTCTCAACTTGGAGATTAACATTTAATGAGCATCTACTCTTTGGCACCTCTTTTTCTCTCTTTGCACACAAAACCAAAAACCAAAGATAAGATAGTAGGGAATATCAGTAGCAGAACCAGCATGACTCAGAATGCACTCAGGCATGACTCTGATCCTAGAGGATCCTGTGATCAATCAACTTGCTTGGAAAACAATGGAAAAAGCAACTTAACTGGATACTGAAAAGCATCCATTCGCTCCTGCTTGGGATATGCAAATGTCTGACCAGTCTCCAGCACTGATAGGATTTTAGCAAATGTTAGCAAACATTAAAGAATCAAGAAGCTATTGAAACAAACACCTGATTAATTATCCTGCATAGATTTCAAATACAGTGAACTTGAAATTATCCCTCTCCTGTTTCTCATAGGGTGATTCATGGCCTTAGGTTTTTTACATTCCTGGAGCCATAATGGACTGATAGGTGTAGAATTCAAGAAGGTTTTTTGTGGTTGTTGTTGTTGTTTTCTTTTTTTAATGGGGTGGGGAAGTCTGGTATTAAAGAATTATGCACTTTAGGAGATTTTTTTTTTTTTTTTTTTTTTTTTTTCTGTCTGTCTGCCCTGGGAAGTTTACTGGAACTTTGGTGAGGAAAGGGGGTTAAATCATTTTCAATCTCCACTGAAGAAATAAGTCTAGACATTCAGCAACAAAGGCTGAGTATGTCATAAAAAGAGAGATAGCTAGATATTTTTTGCCTCCTAATGAAAAAAAAATCATTTATAAAATAGTATTGAAAAAAGAAAATCTGACCTGAATCAGATCAGCTTCTATATCTAATTTCCAATTTATAGTAAGTACAGAGGACAGAGGAGCATGTTAAATTCTACTATGGAGATTCAATCAACAAAATGTTCATTTTGTAATAGTCCACAAACAAAATTACCCTGTTTATTTGGCTAATAAATTGCGAGAGGGACAGAGCAAAAAACAGAAAGATTATATAGATTAAAAGAGACTTTGAACATGTATCGAGCAATCCCAATGTCGGGGCAGTATTTAAATCCTAATTCAAATAAATGTTAAAAATAACTTCGTAAGACAATGGAAATTTGAATACTAGCTGCAAATTTGATTATATTGAAAATGATTTTTAAATTATTTTTGATGTGATAATGATATTGTTTTTATGTCTAACAAAGCCCTTGTCTTTTAGAGATGCATATTGAAATACTTATGAAGAAAGTTACATGGTATATAATATTTTTCAAAATAATTGAGAAAAACAGTGAATGGTCATAGATTTAATGTGATTCACCATGAGTTCATTATTGAAGCTAGGTGATGGACATATGCAAGTTTAAACATATTCTGTCAATTTATGTCTCATATTCTCCATAAAAATTTGAAAGCTACTGGAAGGAAAGACAATATATTAATTAATGTAGATCTGTCTTCACAAAAACAAACATGTTAATTCCCAGGGAGATGAATCTGTCCATTTCACTGTGAATATTTTATTTTATTGTAGAAAATATGTATTATAGAGTAGCAATGTAGAAATTTTTAACCTGGTATATAAGTCCAGGAGTGATTTAGTAAATCCATAGTTACCCAGAACTATATACAAAATTGATATTAGCTGTTTGTGTTTTTGCATTCTGGAGGTCAAAGGATTCAATATATCGAGAGTATAAAATAAAACACAGAGACATTATTGCTTTTTAAAAAAAAGATTGCCGAGAAATGTTGATTTTCCTAATGTGATCTGGAAACTGAAATGAAAAAAATGCATTTCCAAAATAACATAATCAATGAAAAAATGTTTACATTTTGTCAAATCCAGGCATATTGCAATGTATAATTTGAGGAAAAATAATGATATATCCTGTATTGAAGTTTGTATTTGACTAAGTCTGCTTTGTCCGTGTTTGTGCACTCGAAACCGTCTCCTCTCTAGATCGTGTCCCTTTACTCATTTAAGGCAACCTCCCTTCTAGCCCATGGCCTCCTCCAATTTACCTTGGCCAATGTTGAACTGTAGGAACTCTTATGAGCAATGTTTAGATTTCTATATGTACCATTTAATAAATGTTCTGTCTGCAAGTTCAGAGTAAGTTCTCTATTGGCATAGACCATAATTTTGCTGCCTATGTATTCCTCTAGTTGTGTAAATCTGGTGAGTAAGAAAGCATCACTATTCACGGTGCTTCCACTCATTTCATTTTGCCCTTGATCTGGAAGTAAAGACACCTGAATTAGACATTGTAGAGGAAAGCAAATAATTGCCATCTTTGAAGAAATATTTGTACAATACTTTTTTATTTCTCTAAGTTTACTCATACTTTTATTCTAGTTGAACGTGAAAAATTAGGCACACATGGAAATATTCAATGACATAACAGTAGGCAAATTTCTTTTTTTATATAGTTCATTTTTTAGTTCTCATTTTGTTCTCATAATCAGGCTTTTTAAAGTCCAAAAGACAAATTCTAAGACAAAATTACAACAGAAACCTTTCCCCTCATGTAAATTTCCTTGTAAGGTCATTTTGAATGTGATCCTTTCTTACAGCTTAAGGTACGTAAGTTCACATATTTACTAGGTTACCATGATCTCTTTTTCTCACTTTTAAAACTGAATTTAGGAAAATGTAATCTCTAGGAAGATTTTCATGAGTTTCTCTCATCAGCAGTGTTACCTATTTTTCTGCAGTGTAACAACTTTGGGACACAAAGCCATTTGAAATAGGCATCCTTGATACAAATTGCAGATTACTTTCTCACTACTCCCGGCTGTGTACTCCCAAATCAATAGAAATTCATAGGATCTGAAAATTAAATCTTGCAGTCCATTTTAAAAATTCTGACTTTATTGATAAGGTTATAATCATTCTCTACCATTTTAGCAAGTTCAGGTGGAAAAATATTAACATCGACATTTGAAAATGAATGTGTTAGGTAGGAGGGGAAGGAGATGTAAGGCCTCTACATCCCTAGGTCCTTTTTAAATTTCATAGACTGCACTAAGTACATCAGAGGCATTTTGCTGAAACACCCTGCTATTGCCAGGTTGGTTCCTTTTGCATTACCTTAATGCAAGAAACTAGACTCATCCCAAGTGAGGAAGAGTAAAGCTCAGCCATTTCCAATTAAGGAACTGATCTCAGTCATCAAGACTCTGAGAGCTCTGACAAAGTCTAAGACAGTTTTGTAAATACAGTGGCCATATATTCATTTCTGAAGGGCTAGCATTCGAAGCTCTATTAACAATAAATACATTCTGAATTTATACTACATGCTATTTAAAAGCCAAGAAGAACATTTGGCGACTTTAGAACTAAAGTCCAGTTCCTTTCCCCTCATGTAAGTTTTCTTGTCGCTTTGAACATGATCCTTTTTTTTGCTTTTCTTTAGAACTAGAATAAAGTCTAGTTCTAAAGTCTACACATATTCTTCTTGGCTATAAAATAGAATGTAGTAAGAAACAATGTGTTTATGTAGCTCTTCTCCTTGATAAACAATATCATAAGGACTGCGATTCACCACTTCAACAAATCTCAAGGAGAATATATTTTTATAATTTGTTTATCTTTCCCTGTTAGATAGTTTGGAAAGAACCAATCATTCCCTATGTCCTTGCTTATGTCAATCACCATCACAAGTCTAAAATTTCTTGTTTCTACACCTAGATGGATTTCCCCCAGTGTGAATATGTACATTCTGTAATTGGATTTATACTGTTCACTAGTCCCCCAAAACTCTCAGAATCCTCAAAATCTTATAATCTAGCATCACAAGAATTCTCTGTCTCTTTAACCTTTTCAGTTATTATTTCTTCTCCTTGCCATGATTAGAACACTGCATCTCTATTGAATTCATTGCTTCCCTGGAGGCTCTGTGAAGTCATCACTATTTTTTGATGCTCATAATCATTACAACACAAGTCCCATAAATAAAATTGTTTCTTGATGTGGCTGTTGCTTCTTTTCTCAAAAACCCCTGCTATTTGACGTCATACATGGCCACTTTCTACCCCTTTGTATTAGTCTGTTCTCATGCTGCTAGTAAAAACATACCCAAGACTGGGTAATTAAGGAAAGAGGTTTAATCGACTCACAGTTCCACATGGCTGGGGAGTCCTCACAATAATGGCTGAAGGTGCATGAGCAAAGTTACGTCGTACACAGCAGCAGGCAAGAGAACTGGTGTATGGGAACTCCCCTTTATAAGATCTCGTGAGACTTCTTCACTAACATGAGAACAGCATGGGAAAGACCCGTTCCCATGATTCAGTTACCGCCCACCGGGTCCCTCCCATGACATGTGGGAATTATGGAAGCTACAGTTCAAGATGAGATTGGGTGGGATACAGCCAAACCTTATCACCCTTCTCATTGTTATTGTTTACTACTCTTCCAATTTTAGCACTGTAGTCACTTTTTTTTATCCTTAACTTGTAATCTTTCTTGGGGGCAGTAACAATCATGGGGATAATTCGTTGTAAACGGCTCTCATATTTTTACCACTTTACCTTACCCAATTCAACTCTTAATTGCTTAGTCATTATCAGTCCTGTTTATGCCATCTTTCCAAAGCCTAAATTTCAAATCTCTCTGATCTACATTTTATGCTCATTTACTCCATTCCATCCATCCATGACAACAATTTAACTCCGTTTGAACTTCCAACCCACTTAGACTACAATTTTTCCACTTTCTCCTGACTTATGTACTCATTTTCCCTCTTAACCAACTTACGGTTCATGGGTCCATCATTGTAGTAAGTTGTTTAATGTACTTTCAATTCTTTCCACCTTCCCCTGACACCCGCTAACAGTCTCACAAAACTCCAGCACTACCCAAACCTAACTTCCTCCCTACTTGTCTCCCTCTGCTCCTAGTGTCTGGAGGAATCACACAGCCTTGCCACTAGGACTCCATTTTAATTTATAACAGCAAATTTTAAGTGAGTACCCAGGACCTCTCAGAAGTGCCCAGACACCCTTCTACATTTGTCTAGTGAACCCACTTTAGTTATTCTTTCAAACTCCATATTCTCTCCAGACCACCTTTACTCTCAGTGAAAAACTCATGGAAGTAAGAAAAATTCTCCTTCACCATTGAATCTATCAACCTGTGTGCAACTGGACTCACACTTTGAGCATTCTTTCTCACTGCTATTGTGACATCCCTGCCCCTGTTACTAACTGGATCTTACATTCAGGCTCTAAGCCCCATTGCTGCTTGTTTTCTCAAGGACTTCTTGCTGTTATGTCTGGTTTCTCTAACATCATCACTTTTTCCATGTGTACTGCACGTTTGTGACTCAGTGCACAACTATCCTGTACAATTTACAACGCAAAAAATTAAATTAAAAATCCCTCCGTCTTATGCAGTCTAGTGAGGGGATTAAAATCCCACCAGCCTCTGGTTTGGAATAGAGAGTTAAGGTGACCAAAGGCTAGCTCAGACTTATTCACGTTTTCAGGATGGTCTCAAGTTTTCCAATCCAGTAAGAGAAAAGTATGCTGGCACGTTTCAAGTTTCTGCCTATACCTTGGTTGATACATGTGCATTGGCTAAAACAAGTTACAAGGCCATATTCAAGGAATTGAAAAACTAAGTCAGTCACATTGCATATGCATGGATACATGGAAGAAAAGAAGTTGTGGAAAGGTAGTAAGGCTCCATAAAAAGGAAGTGGCTCTGTGATATGTCTAGAAAAATGAGGCCTTAGGCAGTCTTGCAGATATTAGATATTTCCAGTGACTCTGCAAGGCAGAGAAGTATCAGGAAGACTCCTTTGGAGCCATAAATGACACAAAGTTAATAGAAAGAGGTGGTTAATAGAATGGGGCTTTGTGGATGGGCACAAAGAGTGACTGAACAATGGAAAGCTGAACTAACAGCATGATGAGCTCTCATGCATTGATATTCAGAGTCAGCATAGGGAGAAAAATCTGTGAAGTGTAGATAAACTGAAATAGATCAAATATTCCAATAGCTTTTCAGAGGAGGGGATTAAAATAGAAATATATTTACAAAATAAAAAAATAAAGAATTTTGGTTCATTACATCTCTCAGTTTGTGGCCTAAAATTCATTCTCATTACACTTGAATTGTCTACTGTTATTTATCTAATGCTTCCCCCATACGTAAGGTCATACTAAGGTGTCTTGTCAGGGAAAAGGTAGCTTTCATCTGGCAAGAACCAAAACTGCTTTTTTCCCTTACATTCTTCTTTATTTGGGGAGGTTCCTTTTCCAAAACTCCACTGCCTTTGGCAACATTGACACAATTTTAGAGCTCTTATCTTGGCCAGCAATTGTGCCAGTGACTTCACTGAGTCCCTGATAAATTAAACCTGGTGAGAATACTATGGAGACAGCTGGCTGAGGCTGGGTTTCACCTTGCTTAGTGCACTCTTTGTAATCATGTTCTTCCTATTTTGTCATTTTAATAATTTTATTTCCTCATTTATTCCCTTTCTCTCTCTCTTTTTCCCCCCAGTCCAGCTCACTCTCATTTGTATTTTCTTCCATTTCTTTTCTTTCCTTTTTTTTTCTGGTTACTTTAAATTTTGAATGGCATAGGTAGCCTTTAGGGACAAAATCCATTGAGATCAAACTGAATGATCTGATTTAATACTGTTTTAAATATTTTTGTTCATATTACATGGCCAGGACATTTTAATATTATTAATAGTTTTCCTCATGTAGCGTGTAAAACTTATTTCACAGACATTTACATTGCTTCCAAATTTTACCATTGTATGTTGAATAACCCCATAATTAATATTTATCATTCTCTTTTAGTCTATATCATTATTTATTTACTGGGTAAGTATGGTTAAAAATCTTGCTTAATTCATATTGCTAAATTGCTCACCAGTAATGATGATATCTTTCTAATGAGAGTAGAGTTACTCTTTAATACTAAAAAATCTTTTAAGACTTAGAGGAATAATAGTAATAAGTCAGGGCAGGCTTTAAATAGTCCTATTGAGAGCACTGAGTGTGGCTTGGGCACCAAAAGGGCACAACTGAAATTCACAGACTAGTCTTAGAGCTGGAGAACACAATTGTAATAACAAGGCAGAAAGCAGTTCAGGAAAGAATACCCATATCCAAACAAGAAATTATATATTTATTTATTGTTATATTGTTTTATATATATAAAGCAATATCATTATAAATTTAAGTATTTATATTGTTATAAATATTGTACCCCCAAAACTAAAAGTCAAATGTATATACAGATATATAGATATTATACTAAAAGTCAAATAATATATATCATTTGACTACATTTGTTACGAGTAAATTGCATACAAATTGTTGCATAAGATTGCTTATAATTGTTGTATGAATGATCCCATCACCCAGTTAGTGGGCATAATATTGGATAGTTAGCTTTCCAACCCTTGTCTCCCTCCAATCTTCCCCCTTGAGCTGGTTTGGCTCTCTGTCCCAACCCAAATCTCATCTTGTAGCTCCCATAATTCCCACGTGTTGTGGGAGGGACCCAGTGGGAGATGATTGAATCATGGGGGCATTCTTTCCCCTGCTATTCTCATGGTGGTGAATGGGTCTTATGAGATCTAATGGTTTTTAAAATAGCGTTTTCTCTGCACAAGCTCTCTTTTTGCCTGCTGCCATCCATGTAAGATGTGACTTGCTCCTCCTTGCCTTCCGCCATGATTGTGAGGCTTCCCCAGCCATGTGGAAGTGTAAGAACAATAAACCTCTTTCTTTTGTATATTGCCCAGTCTTGGGTATGTCTTTATCAGCAACATGAAAAGGGACTAATATACCCCTCTATTAGTCTCCAGTGTCTGTTGTTTTCATCTTTTTGTCCATGTGTGCTCAATGTTAAGATCCCATTTGCAAGCGAGAATATGTGGTATTTGGTTTTCTGTTCTGCTTTAATTTATTTAGGATAATGGCTTCTAACTGCATCCATGTTGCTGCAAAATACATTATTTCATGCTTTTGTATGGTTACATAGGATTCCATGGTGTATATGTACCATATTTTCTTTATGCAGTCCAATGTTAATAGGCATCTAGGTTGATTCTGTGTCTTTGCTATTGTGAATAGTACTGTGATGCACATACAAGTGTCTTTTGGTAGAACAATTTATTTGTGTCTTTTCAGTAGAGCAATTTATTTTCCTTTAAGTATATTCTTAGTAAAGGTACTGCTGGGTCAAGTAGTAGTTCTGTTTTAAATTCTTTCAGAAATCTCCAAACTGCTTTCCACAGTGACTGAACTGCTTTACATTCATACCAACAGTGTATAAGCCTTCCCTTTTCTCCACAACCTCGCCTATATCTGTTGTTTTTCAGCTTTATAGTAATAATCATTCTGACTGGTGTAAGATAGTATCTCATTGTGGTTTTGACTTGCCTTTCTCTAGTGATTAGTGATGTTGAGCATTGTTTCATATATTTGTTAGATGCATACACATCTTCTTTTCAGGAGTGCCTATTGCTGTCTATTGTCCATTTTAATGTGTTTTTTTGGCAAACAAGCAATTTTAAAATACAGAAATTATGAAAACAATACCAGATGATAACAAACTGGGAGTAAATGCATGGTGTGACAGGGAAGCTTCAGATGAAGGGTAGTTCAAATTGATTTTTCAGTGATAAATCCATTCTGGAAATTCTAGGTAATGCATCTCTCAAATATTGGCATGTTTATTATTCACCTGGGCCTGTGGGATTAGGTGGGGCTGAGGTGGGTTGGGTGTTTCAGTGTTGCTTATCCATAAATTATGATTAGTAGAGCTGAGTTGGGGTCTAGGTGATGCTGATGGAGACGCTCAGTTAGAGGCACACATTTTGAGCACATTGATTTTAAAGGCAACTGACTTGAGTCACCCTGCGGTCCCTCAACAAACATTAAACAGTTTAGCTCAAATTCCTTTCAAATATATATCTGAGGGTCTTTTGACTCTCACTCTCATAGTCTGGAGATACAAAATTTAGTGAGATACCTTACGCTTTCCCTTGTGAGGAACTTATCCCGGGGGCAGCTACCTTTCTACCTACTTTTAAAACCTTATCTGATCATATGCAGGTGCTGTGCACTGAGTCTGAAAACACAGTTTTTATTCATCAGTTTGTCTCTCCTTCTACCCTCTCTTCTCACTCTTCCTCCTTTGTACCTTCAACAAGGGCACTCATTTAATGACACTCTGTAGCCGAGAAGATAAAGCTGGATCTCTCGAAGCTGAAAGCCGTCTTCCTTCCATGGCAACAAGTTCAGACTCATCCTACACAGACAAGAAGCATTAGCATCTGATCTGCTTTATCCTGCAGCAGCTGAAGCCCAAGTGCTTTATGGCGGAAAGCAGCCCTTGGTGTATCCGTGGAGACAGGGAGCTTCTTCTTGCTCAGCTTGTTCTAGGATCAGTATGTAAGCTTTGTTTCCAGCAGTGTTGTCTGTGACAAATGCCTCCCCAAAGCCAGACTGCATCTGTTGACTGACACCCAGTCCCCAACCTCCAGATTTCCATTAGCATGTACCTTTTAGCAGTCCTCTGAAAGAAACACTTGTTGCAATAGAACTAGCAATGGACTCTACGGCTCACTCCAAACTTCCTTTGGAAGAACTAAATCACATATGTAATATTATGCAGATTTGGTCTGTTCCAGTACCATGGTTCTGTTATAGGCAAAAAGAAGGAACAGAAAATAGCTGTTTTTACTGATTGCCTTTGAATTGAGATAGGGGATTGACAAAGAAAGGCAGAGTAGGACATAATACTGATTTGAGCTCCCTGTGGTTACACAGAAGCAGAGACAGCTTAGATACAGTCCCATCTCTGCCAAATGAAATGACTGGATTTGATCTTGTCTAAGCAGAGCCCTCAGAAGACGAAGGATGCTGTACAGTAGCAGCTTTCCTTTTGAAAACTGAAATGCAAAGGTGCCTAAATTTGAATGGGCAAAAGTAGTATTAGGGGCGTCCTCATGATTGAGACTCACTATCACCCTTTTGCCTGCCTTATGTCTTCAGCTCTTCCTCTCACCAGCACCATACCTGCCTCCTCTGCCTAAGTCTGAATGGAAATCTTTTAGCCAGTTCTCTTTAGAAAAGCTGAGACACTGGCATTTTAAAAGAATTTTATTAACTACTGAGAAAAACACTAACAGAAAATACAAACAGAACTGAAACAAGTTTCTAAAGAACATCTGCTGATCCTATAATCGCAGTCTCTCAGAGTCAAGAGAGACCATGGTACACACCTTTCACTTTCTGTTTCTCATTCCATTATCAAATAAAAAATGGTTGCACAAATTCTGAAATTTTGTAAAAATCTACTTAACATATTGACACTTTAGATTTTCCACTTAACATTTCCATTAGAAATTGGCACTTTTTACAAGTTTCTAATGGGTGTGTTTATAATCTCTCATGACACTAAGACCAGAAGTCTGAATCTGAGGAGGATCTATGTGATAAGGCTTCAGACAAATCCCCCTGCCCTCCATCACCCCGTGAACATAGTAGAGTTCTGCTACCAAATGTTTGCCAAAGTCTCTGATACTGCCCTGGGCTTCCACTTTCTCAGCTTGTCAGATCTCCACGAGGGGATGACACATCTTATTTCCCACCTGAGTGATGGGGTCTCACCATGTCAGGACCCATTAAGTGTTCTCCAGTAGTGAAGAGACCAGGCTGAAATCATCCAGACCCCTAAGTTTCTGTCTTCCATGTGGGGGGACATGTGTACACAGGAGTGATATTTTTCTTCAGATGTAACTTACTTTATATCCCTGTATTAGTCCGTTCTCACATTGCTATAAAGAACTACCTGAGACTAGATAATTTATGAAGAAAAGAGGTTTAATTGACTCACAGTTAGGCATGGCTGGGGAGGCCTCAGGAAACTTACAGTCATGGTCAGAGGGTGAAGGGGAAGCAGGCACATCCTTACATGGTGGTAGGAGAGAGAGAGAGTGAAGGGGGGAGTGCTACACACTTTTAAACAACCAGATCTCCTGAAAACTCATTCAATATCACCAGAACAGCAAGGGGAAAGTCCACCCCCATGATCCAATCACCTCCCACCAGGTTCCTCTCCCAACATTAGGAATTACAATTCAATATGAAATTGGTGGGGACACAGATCCAAACCATATCAATCCCACAGAGAGAGGCTAATAACAGAGTCATAGCACAAGGAAACCGTCACCATTTAAACACTAGAGACATAAAACAAGAACCAACTAGTACCCAGCAGAGGGAGTCAGTCCCTTAATGGTAATCCTTACTTTTAGTATTTCCCCACGCTTTGAATCAGGACTACCCATCCCCAATAACGGGCAGATATTTTCATAAATTTCTCCAAGTTACAAGTGGGCTGACAGCCAGTCTTCTAATTTGCTACTTACAGAAAGCACTGTATTGCAACACTGGTTTAGAAATTTGGGTTTTTGTATATTTCTCTGAAGAATCACATAGCAGCATAATAAGCAATAGGATCTCCTCATAAAGTAGCTGCCTTTTCTTAAAACAACCATTCTTTCAATCTGGTATTGGACTCCAAATTCTGAGTTACCCACAACTGATAAACAGGCACAACAAAATGTATGTTATTTCATGTAATATTCATTTTCAATATTGGCTGTTATGTAACTGGGGCACAACTCTGGGGAGAAATTAGATGGAGTTGAGCAAATTGACCAGCTCCATCTAATTTCTCCAAATTGACCTAGTGTCAGAAAGATAACAGTTGTTGGCATCTGTTGATAATCTATTTTACTCTGGGTACTATACTAAACCCTTTATATGGTTTATATCATAGTCTTTATGCTCACCGTGGGTCAGATACTGATATTATCCTCATTTTACAAAAGTGGAAAACAGGCTCGGGACATTTAGGCAATTTGCTCAGCTCTCAGCTTAATTAAGGTAGATGACTAGGACTTGAACATAGCCTTAATCGGACCCTGGATTCCGTCCTCCTAACCAGAGGAGGTTAACTGGTTAACTGTACTCTATTCCCAAAGACAAGTGGAACAATCTTGATTTTTGATCTCCAGGTTTTTGACCTCTTAATCTATTCCTGTATAATTTATGAAATTCAAAAATAAAAATACAGCCAAGTTCAAATCAGTAAAAAATTCTGAATTTATGTAGTAAACATTTAAGAATTTGGGACTTAAGAATAATAAACATATTTGGAGATTTATTATTAAAAGTCCACAATTTGTAAATATGGGCCTCTAATTCCTAAGCTCTGTGTATCATTTCTGATGGATGATTACCTGATGAAGAGAGTATTAAGGTAGTTTGTTATTCACTCTTTTGAAGAACCAAATTCTAACCGTCACCACTCTCTCTCAGGCCTGTACTTACCAACAGCCTTTAGGCTTGAATTCTAAAGATATTTTTCAAGGGCATGAGAAAGAAACAGAACAATAAATAAATAAATGCAAAACACTCCCATAAATCCAAAAAGGTCTTCGTACAAAGCAGTCTCAAATGCCACTGTATTTTTGATCTTCTGAATAGCAACCACTTATATTGTAAACAGAAGAATATCTAAAGGTTTGTAGAGCTGTTGCAAACATTTTAAACACAGCTGAAAAGCATAAAAAACAGAACTTACGGTTTAAAAACACCTTTTATAAAATCTGTTCTGTAGCACTTCCACCAAGTGATGTTATAAATTATTATTCATAGCATAGACTTTCAAGGAGCAATTATGTATTTAGTTCTCCTTAGCAAGTTAAATTACGAATTAGGAAAGACAAAAAGTTATTCTGTGTTTGCATCTGTGGGAAAGATCCCCACAGTTGCTCTTAAGTGTGTCCTGAGAATGACTTACGTTGTGTCATTTGTCAACTAGGCAGATTAATAGCTCTCAGAAATTATGTGCAAGTTTTTTTAACATATTTGATAAAAGTATCTTAATATTGTGAGTTTTTGGAAAGATATGAGTTTGATGACATATATCAGGCAATTTCACTCCCATAGTATCTCTTAGTCACGTTCTATAGAATCACCCTTTCAATATTTTGGGCAGATTGCATAGGTTTCCTCTGCAAACCTATGGTCACATTTGGTTATAAAAAAGTTCAAGTTAGTCCAAGGGCAAATGTAACATAATATTCAAATTAAAGCCCTTCCCTCTTCTTGGTTTAGAGACTTGCTTTGAGAATGGGACTGTTCAGTCTTTCCCCCTTTGGTACTAACTAGTTTTCATTTGGAGATATATATATCCATGGATATATAATGGATAAATTATATCCAATTTGGATATATATATATATATATATAAACTTTTCTGTGCTGACATTGGAGAGAGAGAGATATATAGTTTTATATATACATATATATATATATATAAAGTTTTCTGGGCTGACATTACAGATAGAGAAATAAAAGCTGTCTCTTAATCTAAGATAATCACAGTATGGTGGGAAACGAAGACAATGAAGTAATGGTTTTATAATACCATGTGATAAGAGCCACAATGAAGGGTTAACAATGAACATGGAAGTAACAATAAACGTGGAAGTTTATTACTAAAGTAATAATGAACATGGAAGTAAATTCTCCGAGTGGATTTTGTAGAGGAGAAGTTGGAACTGGGTTTTGAAATCTATTCTGAGGGTCCGGTAGAGAAAAGACGTTCTGGGAATAAGTAGCAGCATTGCACACAGGCTAAGAGGACAGAGACAGTTTGATTTTTCAGATAACCACAGGTTGATACTATGTAAAATAAATGATGGTCAACAATATTGAAGAAGAAACTAAAAAACAGGTATTTATTGCATTAGGCCCAATCTCTAACGTTAACATTCAATTACAATGGATTTCTCTTCACCACAATGAAACACAGCAAAATCACATGTCATATAGGAGCTGTTATGAGAACTTTGGGAGATTCAGAAAGAAAGGCCCATGGGATAGGAGTTCTTAAAGAAGACTTAAAGTTTATTGACATGACTATCACCCACTCATTCTACTACTATTTACTGCTACTAAACATGTGTAAACTATTTTTTGCTTGTCAGGGTTCAAAGATTAATGACATAGTTTCCTATTGCAAGAAATTTACAGAGATTTTTAGGATGTGAAAATGTAGGAAGTGCCTTAGGAAAGGCACAGCATGCACTGATTTCGGAGTAGGAGTCATAATTCTGAAATAAGAGATCAGGTACAGCTTTATTTATGTAATAGCAAGTGATGTCTGACTGAAGCCTTGACAAGTGAATATAATGGTAATAGGTTAGGGCAAGAGTTGAAGCAAAAGCATAGAGGTGAGTAAACATAGACGTACCAGGGTTGCAGTAAGAGGTCTGACCCACATAAAAGAGGAGGGAAAATACAAGTGGGAAGTATGTTGTGAATGAGAATAGATGGCCTTGAATGCCAAGCAGAACATTTTCATTGGTTAGCAGTGGAGACTCGTTGTCAATCTTTTCTGAATAGAAAAATAACAAAGAGAATGTGTCATGAACCTTACTATGGCAACAGTGTAAGAGTTTAGACAAATGGTGCAAGAGCCCAAGAGACAAGTTATGAGGGTAACAGGGAAGTGTTACATGATGATAGGGGGAGTGATAATATATGTCACTAAAAGAAATCAGAGTAACAACTGGTTGTAAGTTGATAAGATGGGTACTGCCTACATGAAGCTGTATCCCATGTTTATGATAAGAGTTGGTTGAGCTATGGCACACAGATATGTCTGTGAATAGCTTCATTACATGTGTTGGCAACTATGAGCAAATTACATGAAACAACCAGATGATTAGTTGATCACCCAGTGGGAATATGTGAAAAAGAAAGAATTTTAAAAAGTAGGCCTTAAGGCAGCAAAACTTTCTCTGGACAGGTGTGTTCCAGGTTTGAATTGCAGGAGCACACTCAGGTACACAGGTCCTGGCATTCACAGACTGCATGCAGTATGTTTTGTAAGAAGATTGGCAAGGAATAGTACTGCTTTGCCAAAACTGTTTTTGGAAAATTGCTTAGATAAAGGGAACCCTTGGTAATTGAATGTTAACATTATCTGATTATTTAGATAAAGTTTGATGAACATGGAAGTGATAGTGAACGTGGAAGTCAGTCAATCAAAGGAAATTTTGGGGTCCTCTTCTGGGTTGACTGATGCAACTCTCTCAGTTTCTCAGACCCTTACTAGAGTATAACGAATCCCAGAATCTATTCCAGTGGCCTTTCCTGCCGTAGGAGTAGAAAGAAGTTAGTACAGTGTAAGGTGCCTTCCAATCTGGGCCTATAGAGGGACAAAGGGAAGGAAGTACCTTTACCAGCATTAGGTCCCCTGCGTTGAATAGAGGTGGCCCTAGTTCACAGGAATGGGCCTCTGACAGTTGTTTCAGTTCCTATTAGAAATGTGCCAAAGAAGTTATATGTTTATTGAATCAGAGGTTTCTCGGTCTAGCAAGAAATCATTGGTGAGAAAAGGCCATTCATACATCATTTCAAAGGGACTTAAATCTAGCTTTGAAGGGGTGTTTCTAAAATGTATTAGGGTTATGGGAAGAAAGGTAGTCTAGGGCAGATGAGTCTCCTGAGACAGTTTCCTGATGTGCCTTTTGATAATATCATTTGTCTTTCCTACCTTTCCTGAGGATTGTGGTCGCCAAGCACAATGAAGATGGTATTGTGTGCCTGGTGTCTTTGAGACTCCCTGGGTCACAGCCACCTCGAATGAGGGGCTACTATTGCTCTGGAGGTACGTGGGGAATCCAAAGTGAGGAGCTATCTCATTAATTAATACTTTTATCAACTCAGAGGCTTTCTCTGACCGACATGGAAAGAAATGCTTCTACCCAGTTAATGAAGGTATCTACCCATACTAGGAGGTACTGGATGCCTCTCGTCTTCGGCATATGGGTGAAATCCATTTGCCAGTTTCTTCCCAGATAACACCTTGTCCTTTGGGTTCTGGGGGAAAGAAGCCATCCATTGGGGGAATTATTTTTAAGGGAAATCTTGCAAGCATTAATGACATGTTGACTATAGCAGATTTTCACCTGAGAACCATCTCTAGGACAATTGAAGGGTTTTATCCTTACCAAAGTGGAAGTCCTGGTTAGCACCTTACACTGTACTAACTTCTTTCTACTCCTACGGCAGGAAAGGCCACTGGAATAGATTCTGGGATTCATTATACTCTAGTAAGGGTCTGAGAAACTGAGAGAGTTGCATCAGTTCAACCCAGAAGAGGATCCAAAGTTTCCTTTGATTGATTGACTTCCACGTTCACTATTAATTATCACTTCCATGTTCATCAAAACTTTAAATAATTAGATAATGTTAACATTCAATTACCAAGGGTTCCCTTTATCTAAGTAATTTTCCAAAATCAGTTTTGGCAAAACAGTACTACTCCTTGCCAATCTTCTTACAAAACATACTGCATGCAGTCTGTGAATGTCAGGACCTGTGTACCTGAGTGTGAAGGATTTTAAGAAATTTCCATTGGCTGGTAGCTGAAGCTTGCCATCCTCCAATTGCAGCCATCCTGAGGACTGAATGATGTATCCCCAAGAGATTCTATTTCTGGGAGAGAAATATTGAGGTTTTATTTCTCTTATGGAGCCCTCCCAGTTAGAAGGGCTTCAAGTGAATTAGAAATCTGGGGCCCTCTCACTGCTAATTTAGTTTCTTGATCTGCCAGCCTATTTCCCTTGGCTATTTCATCAGCCCCCTTTCAGTGGCCTTTACAATGTATTACTGCCACTTTCTGTGGGAAGAAAACCAAGGATGATAGTCTGTTAATTTCCTGATGGTATTTAATGGGAGACCCATTAGCTGTGAGGAAGTTCCTCTCTTTCCAGATAGTGGCATGGGTATGGAGGACTAGGAAAGCATACTTAGAATCAGTACAAATGTTAACTTATTTCCTTTTGCTTAACTTGATCCCTCTTGTTTGGGCCATTAGCTCAGCTAATTGAGTGCTTGTACTCAAGGAAGGAGATGTGCTCTCAACAATATCATCCAGCATAACTATTGTATACCCTGCTCTATGGATCCCTTGTTGTACAAAAGAACTTCCATCAGTAAGGAGAATCCAGTCTGGGTTCTCTAAGGGGTTTCCTTAAGGTCCTCTCTGGCCACATAGGTTTGTACTACTATCTGTTTGCGGTTATGTTCAAGCTCCCCAGCTTACTCTGGGAGGAAGGTGGCTGGATTTAGGGAGGGACACTTTCTTAATTGGACTGCAGATCCCTCTAATAGTGGAGCTTGATATCTGAGGAAGCAGCTATCCATTAGCCAGAGACTCCCCTTAGAAGACAGCAGTCCTGCCACATTATGTGGGATATAAACACTTAAGTTATTCTCCATGATTAACTTAGTAGCCTCTGGTACCAGTAAGGCTACCACTGCAACTGCCCAGAGGCAGGCCAGCCATCCTTTAGCTACTAAATCAAGCTCCTTTCTTAGCCTACGGGCTGCTAAGTTGGACCTCAGGCCTGGATTAGAACTCTCAGGGTCGTTCCCTTTCTTTCTGACACATAAAGATTAAATGTCTTCCCTATGGAAAGACTAAGGGCTGGTGCCTCAAGCAAGGCTTGTATTAATTGGTCAAAGCCCTTTTAAGCCTCTGGTTCCCAAGATAGGGAATGAGTTTTAGATGCCTGAGTCTCCTTTATTAGGTGATATAAGGGATGGGTCATATCACTGTACCCAGGTATCCATAGTCTGCAGAATCCTGTAATGCCCAAGAATTCCCTCAGTTGCTTAAGGGTTTGGGGGTGGGTAAAGGAGGAGATGGGCTTAATCCTTTTTTTGTCCAATGCTCTGGTCCCCTCTGACAAGACCAGACCTAGGTACTTCACTGAAGTCTGACAGAGCTGAACTTTAGATTTTGAAACTCTGTGTCCTCTGTTAGCTAGAAAGTTAAGAAGAGCCTTACTGACCTCCTGAGAGAGTTCCTCAGTTGGGGCACAGAGGAGAATATCATCTACTTATTGTGAAACTTTAACCTGAGGATAAAGGAACTCAGAGAGGTCTTTGGACAATGCCTGGCCAAACAGGTGGAGGCTGTCTCAGAGTGCCTGCGGTAACACTGTCCAGGTTAGCTGGGTGGTCTGGTTGGAGGGATCCTCAAATGCAAATACTTGGAGTCAGCGTGTAATGGTATGCAGAAAAAGGCATCCTTTATGTCCAGGACTGTGAACCATTTAGTTCCCTCAGGAATCTGAGTTATCAGGGTATACAGATTGGGAACCACTGGGTGAATTGGATCCACAGCCTCATTAACAAGGCAGAAGTTCTGGACCAGACTCCATTCCCTGTTGGGTTTTTGTACCCCCAATATCAGGGTATTACAAGGGCTATTGTGGGATTTGAGGAGGCCCTGCATCTTCAAGTTATCAATGATGGTTTCAAGCCCTTTCCTAACTTCTGGTTTCGGGGGATATTGCCTCTGGTGGAAAGGAGGTGGGACCCTTAAGGTGGATCTGGACCAGTATGGTGGTTATAGCTTGGCCAATTTTACCTTAAATTGCCCAAACTTCTGGGTTAATATCTGTCTCCACTAGGGAGAGACAAATAGTTTGTCCTGGGGCCATCAAGATGTGGTCCCCATATGGGCCAGAATATCCCTGGTCAACAGAGGAGCTGGGCTTTCAGGCATGATTAGAAAGCCATGGGTGAAAAAGAGGTTTCCCCATCTACAGCCAAGGCGTTTGGGAAAAATATCAGGTTAACAACTTCCCTGAGACATGCCTCATGGTTGTGCTAAGAGAGGATGGGGGACCCTGGTTGAAGAAGGAGAACTGAAAGATCCACTCTGGTGTCCAGGATGAGGCCCACCTTCCTCTCTTCAATTACCAGAATCACCTGGGGGCTCCTGTATGGTAATGGTCATCTAGACCATTGGAGCCAGGGAGAGGAGTCCTGGAACCTGTTGGTATTGCTGGACCATTTGTAAGACTGGCTCTGGATCTGGTGACCTGCATCTCCAGGGACAGTCAGCCCTTCAGTTGTCCCCATTACAGATTGGACAGGGTCAAGGTGGCTCCCTCATGCTGTCAGTACAGTCTTTCCTAAAATGCCATGGCTTGCCACATTTGTAGCAGTTGGTAGGTACATTCCAGGAATTCTGGAGCTTGTGGGCATGAAAGGAGGCCATTAAAGCCTCTGCCTTTTTCTTGTGTCTCCTCTCTCTCCTGGGCCTTCTCCCTATCTCTATTGTAAAAGTCCTCGGTTGCCACTTTCAGGAGGTTCTGTAGAGCACTGTCTTGTCCCATGACCTGCTTCTGCAGCTTCCTCCTGATATCAGGGCCTCCCTGAGTATAATTAATTGTCCCTTGACTGAATCAGGAGATAGAGACATGTGACTTACCAAGGCCCCCCTTAGCCTTTCCAGGAAGGCAGTGGGATTCCCATCAAATTCCTGGTTTATCATGGTTAGTTTGGAGTAGTTGAGAGGCCTAGATCTAGTCCTACATAAGCCCTTCAGTAGGCACACCTGAAAGTATTTTCCCTTCCATTCTCCCATTTCATTATTGGGACCCCATTTAGGGTCATCCAATGGTACTGCTTCTCTTCCAATTGGATAAGGCTCATCTCCTTCCCTGATACTGTATGAGATACAAAGCTCATCCCCAAATCTTTCTGTCCCTTGCAGAACATCCTGCTTCTCGGTGTTAATCAGGGTTTGATTCAAAAGTGACATAACATCTTCCCAGGAGAGTTCAAACACTTGGTTTAAGTTCTGGAAAGCCTCTATATACCTGTCAAGGTCATCTGAAAATTTGTCAAGATTCTGCTTAATTTGCCTTAAGTCCTGTAGAGAGAAGGGGACCTGGACGTTACTGGACCATATTCACTAGGCATCTGTCATTGGGGCAGGAGTGAGACTGGGGCATGTCTAGAGTGGGGATTTCTAGGAGGGGGCAAGCTAGAGGAGAAACTCCTCCGGGGTGGATCCAGAGGAGCAGGTCTGGAGGGAGCTTGTTCTCCTGCTGGAGATGCCTCTGGGCTTTGTTTCTTTAGTTTTCTGGGATTGTCCCTTGCAGCCTTGCCTGAGCTGGCCAACAGGAGGGTTGGATCAATCCTACAATGTTGGCAAAGATCTACATTACCCTGCAAGGTAAAGAAAGCCTGCACATATGGGGCCTTGGACAATCTGCCCTCATGTTTAAAGAAAAGATCCAGCTGCAGGATGGTGTTGAAATGAATGGTTCCTTCCTGAGGCCAAGCAAGTCCTTCCTGCAAATCATACTTTGGCCAGACCTTTGTGTAAAGGGCTATGAGACATCCTTTCTCCAGAGTCTGAGGGCCAAAGCCGTCCTAGTTGTTTAGGATACACTCCGGAGGAATGTAGACTGAAGATGGCTGGTTACCCGTCTGAAAGAGAGGGAACTAGGCATCCCTTAGTTCCTTTCTCTCTTTGGGTGAAAATCTGGGGTGTGTGAGGGAGAAAAAAAAGGGTGTCCCCTTTTTCCTTCCATCTTTTTATCCCTGAGTCCCAGCGACATAGACAGATGCCACCCATGGGTGCCAATAGGATCTGCAACCACGAAGCATGAAGCCTAGAAGGCAGATTATTCTCACTTACTTATGCTTTCTATTGTCCCTACTGTCAATAAGCTATGAGTTCCCTAGACTTCATTTATTCCATGGATACTAACATGACCTCTATCCATGAAATGAGGGCTTAAGCAGCAGAAATTAGTCCTGCCCACCTATGCTGTGTCCCTTTTCTTCCATGGTCATCTGCCTCTGGATCCCTCAGATCTAGTTTTCCTTTCTTCTTATGATTTTTATCCTTTGAGATGGAGTCTCGCTCTGTTGCCAGGCTGGAGAGCAGTGGTGTGATCTCAGCTCACAGCAACCTCCACCTCCTGGGTTCAAGCAATTCTCATGCCCCAGCCTTCTGAGTAGCTGGGATTACAGGCATGCATCTCCACACCCAGCTAATTTTTGTATTTTTAGTAGAGACGGGGTTTCACCATGTTAGCCAGGATGGTCTCGAGCTCCTGACCTCGTGATCCACCCTCCTTGGCCTCCAAAGTGCTGGGATTATGGGTGTCAGCCACTATACCCAGCCTCTAGTTTTCCTTTCTAGGGCTTCAACCCAAAGCTTGGAATTGAGTTTGGAACAAAAAGATCTCTCAAGGGTGCATGGATTCATTTAAATTAAATCTCAGATGGTCCTCGCCAAATTTGCTGCCAGCAACTGTGGGGGTCCCTCCTCTGTTGCTTCTCTATCATAAGCAGAGTGCTAAGGTAGGAAAGAAAAGCCTCTCACATAGAAAAAAATCGCTGTATTTGCAGGGCTATGTAAACTCCTGACATGGTGGAGAAAAGACAAGAAAAAAAAAAACAAAAACAGCTTAAGTCTAGGGGGTTTGGGGTAAGTTGTTGGAGAGAACAAAACATCTTCCTCTATGCACATGGGTTCCTTCAACAGGAGAAGGACTCTTAATCATTGTAACGTCCTTGCCTCTAAGAACAAATGGAAATTGTTTTACTCTGTACTGCATATCTGATGGTGTGGCCAAATGCTCATTCTACTTAGTAATATTTCACAGTTTGGAGTAACATCCTTAACATTATAAAAGAAGGGGTAGAAGCCATTTCAAACTATGAAAGAAGGAAGGAAAAATACTATAAAAATAGTCTGGGGGTCTGGGCTGATGCCCCAAGGGGTGGTTGGGGAGGGAGCCAAGTCTAGGGGCCTTCCAGCAACGCTGAGAAGTGGCCTCAGCCAGATGACCTCAGTTGTGACAGGACACGATTCCAGTCCCACACGATGGCTAGACCTCCATGAAGTGAAACAAACCAACAACAACTTTCCTTTTACCCAAAAGAAAGAGATAACTGGCAGGGCTGCATCCTGTCCTCTGTAGCTGTGTCATTTGCCCTTAACTGGCCACTCAGAAGTTCGATGCTTCATCTGCCTTCAGAAGAAAGTCTGAGGACAAGAAGTCTTGGAAAAAAAGAAAGATGAAGAGTCAGACCTGCATTTACTCACCCTCCTGAGGTGAGAATCCCTGGCAAGCCCCCAGATGATGCAGGATTTTTCTTGGCCTCTTTTGTCGAACTCCCAGCAGGGGTGACTGTTTACTCGGCCCACCACGCTGAACCCGTTGCATGATGTAGCATGTAGGCATGCAAGCCTGGGTCATGGCCAGCTGCTCTGGGTGCCTGCAGGAGCAAGCTCCATGCGGGGCATACAGCCAGGCCAGGCGTGAGCAAGCGAGTGTGGGATCTGGCTGGCTGCTCTGGGTGCTGGTGGGAGTAAGCTCCATGCGGTGCCCACAGCAGCACCCAGGTGAGGGTGCCTGTGACCCCGAAACCCCAAAGGAAGTTTCACAGTGCTCTCTTAGGTCCACCATCCATAGATAGCTGTGTGTTAACAGCTCAGTTGGCCCCTTACCTTGTTGCATGGGGGCTGCCTGCTGCCAGTGAGTGCAAAAGGCCAGTGCGACAGTCTTTTTGGGTCTCAAGCTCTTGTCCATCATCCAAGAATAATGAGGTTCCATAGACACTTGAAGGATGGTGAAGGCAGAGAATTGTATTGAGTGGTAGAAATATCTCTCAGTGGAGTGGGGAGCTGGAGAGGGCACAGGAAGGGCAGGTAGGCTTCCCTGAGGTCAGGTCGTCTTCTCCCCAAAGTCAGGCCATCCCTTCCCTGAAGTCAAGCCATCTCCCCTCTCCGAAGTCCAGCCATCTCTCTCCTCTCTACCGACTGAGTCTGAGGTCTTATAGGCACAGGATTGGGACAGGGTGGTAGGTAGTTTCGGAAAAGGCAGCATTCGATTGGTAAAAAGACATTATTCAGGAAAAAACAATTGGGAGAGAGTGGACAAATAGGAACAGAAGTTCTCATTTTGGGCCGCATGTTTCAGGCTACTTTGGTTTGAAGGTGGAGTTTCACTGAGGATCGCCCCTGCCTCCTTAGAATTTTTCCGCCTCCTGCTGCTATCAGTTTTATCCAGAGAATGTAATCTCTTCATAGGAAGAAAGAGCTACTGTCATTCTCCCACATTAGATTGAACCATAAGAAAACTACTGTTGTGGGAAACAAAAATAGTAATTTATCAGAATGGTTCAACCTCTGCATCCCTAGTAAGAGTGACAGAAGGAATGTTGAGTAAAAATCAAAGGAACCCAAGTTCTGGTTCTGATTTACCCATTAGCTAGATGTATGATTATTATCACTCAGTTCGATGTCAAAGCTTGGAACAAATCAAGAATCACAGAATTATAGAGCCAAGAGAGACCAAAGATGGAATTTTTTTTATCAGAATAGGCAGCTATTATTAATGAAAGTATTATCACTCCTTCAATAATATCAGTTATTTGGACTGTAGATTGTACTGGTGAAGGACATAGACTCTAAGGCCGGATTGTGTTGGTTTAGATCCTGGCTCTATCACTTACTATCAAATCGGGAGATAACCTTTGTGCTTCACAGCTCCTTAATCTGCAATATGAAGATAATAAAAGCACCACTTTATTGGATTGTTGTGAGAATTTAAAGGGTAAATATTAAAATATATAAAATTTTAAAATTTAGATAACATTACTACATCATAAGTACTATATCTGTACTTATTATTATTGCTATTGTAAGGAAGTTCTTTGCTAGAAGAGTCCTGCTACCTTCACTTTTCATTTAATCTCAATCGACTAGTGCTAAACTGTCAATGGTCAACTTTGAGACTATGAACAAAATCCCTGGGGATGGGAATCAATAATGACGGTAGCTAATTGTGATGCTTGAAAATGGGGAATCTTAATTGAAATAAATCACTGGTATCAAGGAATGAGATAAATGCCCAACTGAAGAAGTTTAAAATGGAAAATAACAAGGGCTAAATTACACTTTAAAATTTTTGATCGAATCATCAGCCAGTAGAGAACGGGGTGTTTTATTACAGAAAAGTAACCAAGCAACTATTGTACAGAAAGCTGCCATGTTTCTGGGGCTCCTGATGGAGTGGAAAGCTCTTAGGTAACATTAAGACCAATTAACAACTGTATATACTCAGTAGTCACTTTAGCCAAGGGGAAGTGAAAAGAAACTATTGAAATCTGAGAATATGGGAATAAAGGGAGAAATCAACTTCAAGGTCAGCCATTAGTAAAAAAAAAAAAAAAAAAAAATCAGTTTTGCTTTTCAGTCTTTTGCCTTTTTATTTGTTGTCTGCCATGTATCTCCACCCTTACTTCAAAGGGTAACTTTCAGCTCTCCCAGCCACAAATGCTCTCCAGATTGCTGCAAAATAGAAAATGCTCATGACTCTTGGTATTTAGCAGACAATGAGAGATACCTTTACATATAGGCTCTCTTTCTACAAAAGAAGTTTCATAAAAAAAGCTTTGAGCAGAATATATAAAAAATGAACCAATGAACTTTATTCTAAATTTTGAAGATTAACATTTGCTTTCTCAAATAACTCTTGTCATTTGGTTTGCTGCCGCTGATGGTAGCATTGAGGCCAACAATCAATAAGTTCATTAGGATTTACAAGCATCTTTGATTAATACTCCTTGTCTAATTCCCTGAGAAATGTGCTATATCTTGTAGCTTAATGAAGACAAGGCTGAGTTATTTAGGTGTTTGTTAGTGAGCCTTATTTGCATATAATTAGCTAGATTCTCTGTTTATAGCAAGCAGTAAAAACTTTGTATCAATAGATCCGTTTCCACCAAGTTCTATGTGGTTAACCAAATGCTTTTGTTTCACTAGAAACTCTTTGATTGAAAGGATGAAAGTTTTTATCGATTAAAAAACACACACCTATAGAAAAATGGATTGGAGTCTTTATTTATTCAGAGCAATTTTCATATTTCTTTTTAATAAAATTAATAAACATTTTTAGAGAAATTTTAGATTCACCGCAAAATTCGGAGGATAGTACAGAAAGTTCCCATATTCTCCATGCTCCTGATAGACACAGTTTCTCCCATCATCAGTATTCCACATCAGAGTAGTACGTTCCTTACAATCTCTGAACCTACATTGACACTTCATTATAACCCCCAGTCAACAGTTGACATTAGAGTTTACATTGGTGGTTTATATTCTATGGGTTTTGACAAAAATATAATTGCATATATCTCTCATTATAGTATCATACATACTAGTTTAGTTGCCATAAAATTCCTCTGTGCTCTGTCTATTCATTCCTCCCTCTCCACCTATCCCTGGCAACCATAAATCTTTTTGCCTTGTCCAGGATGTTATATAGTTAGCACTGTGCAACATGTGGTAGCTTTTATGGATGGGCGTTGTTCATTTAGAAATATTTAATTCTCTTCCATGCCTTTTCATGACCTAATAGCTGATTTCTTTTTAGCATTAAGTACTATTTCATTTTCAGGATGTGCCACAGTTTATGCCCTCATCTACTGAAGGATAGCTTCCTTGTTTCCAAGGTTTGTCAATTATGAATAAAACTGCTATTTACAGATAAATATCTGTAAAGGTTTCAATTCATCGGGTAAATATCAAGGAGCAAGATTTCTGGATCATATAGTAAGAGTTTAGTTTTGTAAGAAACTGCCAAATTGTCTTTCAAAGTGTTTGTACCATTCTGCATTCCCAACAGCAGTGAATGAGATTTCCTGTGGTGTCACATTCTCATCAGCATTTGGTGATATCAGAATTTCGGATTTTGGCCATTCTAATAGGTATGTAATGCTATCTCTATTTGAATGTGCAACTCCCTAATGACATACGATGTTGAACATCTTTTCATATTCTTACTTCATATCTGTATGTCTTCTTTGGAGGTTTCCAGATCATTTTTCTATTTTTAAATTAGGTGGCTCATTGTCTTGCTGTTAGTTGTTAAAAATTCTTTGCATATTTTGGATAACAGTCCTTTATCAGATAGGTCTTTTGAAAATACTTTCTCCAAGAGACTGTGACTTGTCTTTTTTGCTTGTCATTGTTTTGCACAAGGCAGAAAATTTTAATTTTAATGAAGTCCACCTTATCAGTTATTTCTTTCAGTGATTATATTCACCTTTGGTGTTGTATCTACAAAGTCATCACCAAAACCAAGGTCACCTAGGTTTCTCCTGTTATTGTTCAAGAGTTTTAGAGGTTTGCATCTTACATTTAGATCTGTGATCCATTTTGAGTTAATGTTTGTCAAGGGTGTAAAGTATGTGTCTAGATTCTTTGGTTTGCAAGTGTGTGTCCAGTAGTTCTGGTACCATTCGTTGAAATAATTATCTTTGTTTCATTGTATTGTACCTTGTCAAAGATCACTTGGTTATATTTATATTAATTTCTGGTCTCTCTATTCTGTTCCATTGATCTCCTTGTCTTTTCTTTTTGCCAGTACCACACTCCCATCATTAGTAGCTTTGTAGTAACTCTTAAAAAGTCAGGGAGTGTCAGTACTCTGTTCTTTTTCTTCCATATTGAGTTGACTATTCTAGGTAGGTCTATTGCCTGTTCACATAAATTTTGGAATCAGCTTATCAATAACCACAAAATAACTTGCTGAGACTTTGATTGGCATTGCATTTAATATATTGATCAAGCTGAAAAATACTGTAATCTTGCCAGTAGTGAATCATGAAATCTCTATTCATTTACTTAGTTCTTATTTGATATCTTTAATCAGAGTTTTGTAGATTCCCTCATATAGATCTTGTACTTTTTGAATATTTATACTCAAGTATTTCATTTTTGAGGGTGCTAATGTAAATAATAATGAGTTTTTAATTTCAAATTCTGTTTGTTCATTGCTTGTATATAGGAAAATAATTACCTTTTATATATTAATCTTGTGTCTTGAAATCTTGTTATATTCACTTGTTAGTTCCAGAAGTTTTAATTATTTCAGATTTTCCATATAATCATGTCATACATAAACAAAAAGTTTTATTCCTTCCCAATTTTTATACATTTTATTTCCTTTTCTTTTCTTATTGCATTATCTAGGAATTTCAGTACAATGTTGAAAAGCAATAGTGAGAGCTGACATTCTTGCCTTGTTCCTGATGTTAGCAGAAAATCTTCAGTTTCTCATCATTAAGAATTGTGTTAGCTGTACTTCTTTTTTTTTTTGGTACATGTATTTTATCAAGCTGAGGAAGTTTCCCTCTATTCCTAGTTTGCTGAAAGTTTTTATCATGAGTGGCTGTTGAATTTTGCCAAATGCTTTTTCTTCATCTATTGATATAATCATGTGATTTTCCTTCTTTGGCTTCTTGATGGGGTGGATTGCATTAATTGATTTTCAAATGTTGAACCAGCCTTGTATATTTGGAATAAATCTCACTTGGTTATTGTGTCTGATTCTTTTTATTCATTATTGGATTCAATTTGTGAATTTTTGTAATGATTTTTGCATCTATGTTTGTGAGAGATATTAATCTGTGGTTTTCCTTTCTTGCAATGTCTTTATATGGTTTTAGTATTAGGATAAGGCTGGCCTGAGATAATAAATTAGGAAGTAGTCCCTCAACTTCTATCTTCTGGGCAGAATTCCTCAGTGAAACTGTCTGGGTTTAATGCTTCTCTTTTTTTGGAAGGTTATGAATTATTGGTCAAATTTCTTAATAGATATAGTCCTATTAAATTGTTTTTTTTCATATGTGATTTTTCGCAGATTGTGTCTTTCAAGGAATTGGTCCATTTCAACTAAGTTATCTAATTAGTGAACATAGGGTTATTTGTAATATTTCTTTATTATCATTTTAATTTCCATGGGATCTTTAGTGGTGTTCCCTCTTTCACTTGAGATTATTAGTAATTCTGTTAATTTTTTTCTTAGTCTGGCTGAAGGCTTATCAATTTAATTAGTCTTTTCAAAGAACCAGCTTTTGGTTTTGTCAATTTTCCATATGAATTTCTGTTTTCAATGTTACTGATTTCTGCTTTAATGTTTATTATATTTTGCTTCTGATTACGTTGGATTTAATTTGCTCCTCTTTTTCTAGTTTCTTTAGGTAGAATCTTATATTATTGATTTTATATTTTTCTTCTTTACTAATATATGTATTTAATACTATAAATTTTTCTGTAAGCACTACATTTACTATATCCCACGTTTTAATAAGTTGTATTTTTATTTTCATTTAGTTCAGTATATTTTTTAAATTTTTCTTGAGCTTTCTTCTTTGACCTATGTGTTATTTAGAAGCTTGCTGTTTAATCTTCAAATATTTTGGAATTTTCCAGCTATATTTATGTTATTGATTTCTAGTTTAATTATCTAAGAGATGCTGTATGATTTCTATTATTTTAAATTTGATGAGGTGTACTTTATGGCCTAGAATGTGATCTATCTTGATGAATGTTCAATGTGAGTTTGAGAAGACTGTGTAATCTGCTATTGCTGGATGAAGTAGTGTATAGATGTCAACTGTATTCAGTGGATTGATGGTGCTGTTAATTTCAACTGTATCCTTACAAATTTTCTGTCTGATTAATCTATTTTCGATAGGGGGATGTTAAGGTCTCTAACTATAATAGTGGATCCATTTATCACTTCTTGTGATAATATTCTCTTTTTGCTTCACATGTTTTGATACTTTGTTGTTAGGCACGTCCACATAAGGAATGTTATGTCTCCTTGGATAGTTGACCCTTTATCATTATGTAATGCTCCACTTTTCCCTGGTAACTTCCCTTGTCTAAAAATAACAAAGGTACTCTTGCTTTCTTTGGAGTCATGTTAGCATGGCGTACCTTTATCCATCCCTTTATTTTATTCTATTTGCATCTTTGTATTTGTAAACAATATATAATCAAGTCATCTTTTTATATACTTCGATAATCTTTGTCTTTTGATTTGTGTATTTAGACTATTGAAGTTTAAGATGTTTATTGATATAGGTGGATTAATGTTGACCATATTTGTTACTGTTTTCTATTTGCCACTGTCATTCATTTTTCCTATTTTTATCTTCATACTTTTTTATTGCCTCTTGTGATTTTAACTAAGCATTGTATATGTTTCTATATTCTCTCTTTTCTTAGCATATCAATTATACTTTTTAAAAACCATTTTAGTGCTTGCCCTGGAGTTTTCAATATATCAGGTTAGGGCAAACGTAATTGTGTTTTTTTGCCATTAAAAGTAATGGCACCCACCTGATACATTTACAACCAATCCAAGTCCACTTTTGAACAGAACTATCCTGTTTCATCAGTAGTATTTTATCATAATAAAATAGTTCTCATTCTTTCCTCTCATGCCTGTGTCATTGCTGTCATTTATTTCACTTACCTATAAGCATGTAAATATATATTTGAAATATATGTAAACTGAAACACATTGTTGCTATTGGTATTTGAACGAACTGTTAACTGTTAGATCAACAAACAGTAATAAAAATAAAAGTTTTTATTTTACCTTCACTTATTCATTTTCCTACGCTCTTCTTTTCTTTGAGCTCTGGTAGAATAGTTTCTCTTGAGGGCAGGCTTTGTTAAGAACAGAAAATTGTGATATATTCCAAAACGGTTACTTTCCCCCTCCTCCTGCCTGAAACACTGGAGGATTTTTCTCTGATACTCACTGTGAGAATCTGGTTGATCTTCTGCAGGTAGATCTCACAATATTCTGGAGTGTCCCTATGACTTTGTTCTCCATGAAGTTTTTAAATCTTAGAGATGTCTGTGCTGAACTTTCAGCAATTCATCAATTACAGTTCAGGTTTTTCTGTTCCAGTCCTGGTTCCCATAGAGATTTCTGCAAACAGATTTCTAGTCGAAAGGTTGTGGTTCTCTGTATTCACCTGTCTGTCTCTAATTTGGGGGCAGTGGTTTGCCCTGTTATCTCATTTCTCTGATGAATCCAAGAAGAATTGATTTTTCACTTTGGTCAGTTTTTACTTGAAAGGGCAGACCCTTAAGCTTCTTATGTGCCAGCCTGTAAGCCTATTTCTACGTTTTGATGTCATTTTTCTTTTTGAGGGAAGAAGAATGAACAACTATAAAAGCAAACATTAGGAAATAATAAAGTTCAGTATATGCAAATAATTCCAGGCCTTATTAGGCTACAAATGGTAAAAATTGACCTGGTTTTGTCTTTTGATTGCTTGTCATTTAATGTTCAGGTGAAGTAAGTTATTTAACCAGAGAATTACACCTACATACCTGTCTGCATTATAAGGAAATGATGTATCTGAATTAGATTATAAGCTCCAAAAGGGCAAGAAATATGTATGTTGATTTTTAATACCTACTGATCCTTCAAATATTGAATGAATAAAGGAGTAAAAAAAAAAGTATATATGCATTGCAATTTGTAAAGTATTAATATAAGGCAGGTATTTTCAAATATTTCTACCAAAGTATGCAGAGAGAAAATGCAAATTCTAGGACTATGGGGCCTATAACCAAGAATTGGATCCTTTCTTGGAGCACACAATTTTTAAAATCCCAAATGCTGTCTCAAAAATAAGTTTAAATATTGCATAATCAATCTAACTTTGTCCTACTATAATATCAAGTTTTACAATTCCTGAGTAAATTGAGTACTCCCAAAAGGTGTGCTCCATTTTTTCTGTGCCTCAAGGAATCTCTAGCCAGCTGGAAAGTAGCATAGAAGTCAACGTTTTCTCATTTGAAAAGCACAGAGTAAGGTATCATTGCTGTAAATTTATATCATCCAACTGAGATCAGATTACATACCATAGTATTCACTAAAAATGATGAATATTTATTACCCTGCCAAGCAAACCATGTCACATGGCTATTTTATCAAATAATATCATATGTAATCTAAAGAATTTACAAAATTTAGTAAAAGCTGTCTATAAAGTCGGCCTAAACTGAACAGTATTTCTTAACACTTTTTAGTTCTTAGATTCTTTTGTGAATGTGATGGAAGCTCTGAACTCTGTCCTAAGGAAAATGGATATATGCAGATATACTCAAATGTTTTATTCAATTTTTATGAATCCTTTATAAACCTAGAGAGCAGGCTGAGGAAAGTACCATGTGGATTATAAATTGGAATAATTGTAAAGGTAATACATCTTAGACATTTTAAAATGAAACTGTGATTTATGGTCTATACCTCCTTCCTCCCCTTCTTTGTTTTGAGAGGCAATATAGATGTTAGTGTCTAGATGTGTGTGTGAGGGGTAGTATTTTTCTTAATATAAGTGCATTTAAATTTACCAATGGTCAGAAAGGTTATGCAGTAAATATTTCCTCTGTCCCAGAGATTAGAGTCATTACCAGTTTCTTTGTAAGATAATTATGTATACATAAGCATATATTTCATATGCACACATGCTAAAAACACAAAAATGTTTACATATTTTGCAGACTGTTCTATGCTTTCCTTTTCCTCCCATATCACACTTAAATACGTTAAACTGTTTTTAATATTGCAGAGTATTTTATTTGTGTACTATTTATTTACCCCATCTCTTATTTTTTGATACGCATTTATGTTGTGTGTTTGTGGTCCTTTGCTACTGAAACAAATGAAACACTCAACATCCTAGTACACATGTCTTTATGCGCATAGGAGTCACTCTATTTTAAATACGCTGAAAAGCTGGGGCAGTCACGGAATGACTGGCACTTGGTCGCAGACTCACCGCATTCAGCACAGCATGTTCAATCATAGGAATGCTGTAGGGAAATTAATTCATTATATGCATGCCACCTAGGGGTACCAATCATCCTTTCTATTCTTGTTTCCACGTCTCTCATTGCAGCTTGGTTCTGTAAGGGAACGGAAATGAGGCTGAACCTTAATTATGTTTCACCATGTAGTTTGCCTGAATTATAGAAGAAAAGAAAAGCTTTCAAGGCTCTGTCTCACCCTGCCTGTGCGTCCTTCCCACAGACGCTGTCCAGAGTATTGTTTACTGACTGTAGTCTGTGCTGGCGTTTGTCAATGTCTGATGCTGAGAGTCTCTGTGGGTGCATTGGGGAATAAAGTGTGGCCTCTCTGGATTTCTGGTCCATGCATTTTCTTTATTTAATTTTAAATTGACAGATAACATGATAAGTTTTTGTCAATAATATGATGTTTTGAAGTGCATATATATTGTGGCATAGTTAAATCCAGCTAATTAATTCTTTACTTTCCATAGCTATCTTTTGTGTGTGTGCTGAGAGCAACATAATATCCATTCTCCTTACATTTTTTCAAGAATATAATGTATCCTCATTAACTATAGTCACCTTGCTGCAAAAAGGCCTCTCAGAATTTATTTCACCTGTCTAATTGTGATTATATATCCTTTGACCAACATCTGAAAAACCTGAGAAATTAAAATAACAGAAAGCATACCTGTTATGTTTCTCTAATTAATTGAGTCAAGGTGTTGTAGTTATACATCAAGGCCAAAAAGTTGATGCATGATAAGAGAGTGTTCCTGTTCCAGAAGGCAGTAAGCATCTAAGACACCGTCAAACCTAAGTCATTCAGTTATCTCAATATCGGTGCCTTTTTTTTTAATGACCATTTCACTCTATTACTCAGGCTGAAGTGCAGTGGCATGATAATAGCTCACTGTAACCTCAAACTCCAAGGCTCAAGCAATCCTCCTGTCTCAGCCTCTTGAGTAGCTGAGACTAGAGGTGATAGCCACCACTTCTGGCTATTTATTTGTTTGTTTATTGTAGAGTAAGGGTCTCACTATGTTGCCCAGGCTGTCTCCAACTCTTGACCTCAAGCTATCCTTCCACCTCGGCTTCCCAAAGTGCTGGGATTACAGGCATGAGCCACCGTGCCCAGCCTGTGCCTCTTTTTCACTCACGTTGGCTCTTCTGACAATTTTGTGTATGATAGGTAAATGCTAACTTTTGTGTGAGTTGAAATCTATTTTTTTTCTGGATATGCTGATTTCTTATTTTTATCTTATTCTATGGCAAGCTTCCCTAATTTGCACATTGGTACTGATTTACTTCTGGTGTTTGACCCATTGTTTAAAAATATGTCCCATTGGTGCTTCCAGACTGTGTGCTGTTTAGAAAACTTATGATTCACGGTATGTCTAAATGTGTCACTATGTCCAACTGGTCTGTCTTCCTTGGATGGGCTTTATTCTTGTTCTTTCATGGTGGCATATGAATTCATAGGTGATTGGGGTTGTCAGGACAAAAGTCAGAACTGGGAAACAAGAAGCAGAGTACAGAAAGGTCTCATGGGTATCAGAGGTCAGAGCAGAATACGAATCAGACAAAACAGATGCTGAATAGATTCATGACAGAGGATCAGGATTTAGTCTGACAACTTACAACAAGGAAGGCCCCAAAATCAAACACACAGGAGAGCTCACAGCCAGGCAAACTGACATGGACCAAGAGAGCTGTAAGTGCTGATGGGGAAGATAAAAGGGATGAGAATAAATAAGGAACCAAGGCCAATAGAAGAGCTTATAACTCATTCAACAAATACTTGTGAAGTGACCACTATGTGTTGGAGTCTCCTTTAGACATTAGAGCTACAATAAACAGTGGGGGATATAATAGCAAAACAAATCCCTATTCACATAGAGCTTATCTGAAGCAAAGTATCTCTTTATATAATTAAAGTGAAAGGAAGAATCAAATTCCCCTGGATGAGTAACCTGAGATTTGTATTTAGAAATAATGCATACTTGAGTTTTATAGAATAATCTTTTTCTTTCTTTCTTTCTTTCTTTCTTTCTTTCTTTCTTTCTTTCTTTCTTTCTTTCTTTCTTTCTTTCTTTCTTTCTTTCT
>NW_012121265.1:12982951-13008428 GCF_000951035.1 Colobus angolensis palliatus
TTTCTTTCTTTCTTTCTTTCTTTCTTTCTTTCTTTCTTTCTTTCTTTCTTTCTGTCTCTCTCTCTCTCTCTTTCTCTGTTTCTTTCTTTCTTTCTTTTTTTAATGAAGTCTTGCTCTGTTGCCGAGGCAGTGGTGTGATCTCAGTCCACTGCAACCTCCAGCTCCCGGGTTCAAGCAATTCTCTTGCGTCAGCCTCCCAAGTAGCTCGGACTACAGGAGTGCACCATCACGCCTGGCTAATTTTTGCATTTTTAGTAGAGATGAGGTTTCACCATGTTAGCTAGGGTAGTCTCAAACTCCTAACCTCAGGCAATCCACCCTCCTCGGCCTCCCAAAGTGCTGGGATTATAGGCATGAGCCACTGCACCTGACCAGGATAATATTTCTTTAAGCATCTTTGGTGGAAAAAAATTTTATAGACTTAAATATATAGATACATAGAAATTCATGAGTTCTTGGTACCTTTAATAGCCTAGGGTCTCAAACAGATTTAAAGAGAGTTAACATTTTGAGTGTTTCCTAAATGTACATATTCATGGAATCCTTCTTGAAATTGAGTATCTTCTAGAACTATTAGTTCATAAAACACATTTTGACAAATGTTGATGTAGGAAATAAGTGAGCAGGGAAAAAGAGATAACTGCTCTCTCCTGATGCCAAGAAATGCTTCCACTGGCTCTCCCTGCCCTCCACTGCCAGTCCTCCTTATGATGACACCAAACTGTGCATGGCTGGGTGGGGGAGGGTGGGGGCAGGGAGACAACTTCAGCTACTTCACTTCTCTCCCTTCATCTGGCATGAGAGCCATTGGACCACATGAGGATAGTCTATGAATTCTTTCCTGCAGCATATGGAGAAGTCAGTGTCAGATGTTGGCAGGAAAGATGGCAGGTGCCTTCCTTCTAGCTGGAGTGACTGCTGACTTTAATACATGAAAAACAGTGTTGCCATCTGTACTTGAAATCAGCTGTCACCCCAAATGTGAAAATGTGGGAAGTGGCTATCTCATATTGCCATACTGTTTTGACAGGTGGCGTAGTAGAAGGATTTTCTCTAAATCTGCATTTTATGCAATTACCTCTAATGCAAGTCAGTCCAATCTCATTGCTTCCAAGAAAAATTCCTGCTGCCAGTTTCTAATATGTATCCCTCACTTGGAGACATAATTGCAAGGAAACTGCATAATTGTTCATAGTTTTTACCTGTATTTCTGTTTACGATAATTTGATATATGATTTAAATTTATACATTTATCTAAAAAATCAATTATCTGATTTGTATTTGTTAGGTTATTGAAAGAGAAAGAATAATACATTTTAAGGGTTGCACTGCTTTTTACTTTTGTAAAAACCACGGTTTTACAATGGTTAATGAAGTATTTTTTTTTTACTATTTTCATAATTTCAGAAACAATTCATACATCTAATGGCCCTGATATATAATAGAAATAGAATATATGATCTATATACTCATAACCATAAGAACAGAGAAATACTTCAATAAAATACTCAAAGCACTGAAAGATAACTGCATGAATTGTGTCTGATATGAAAGAGACAGAGGAAGTACCCCTATTGCTAGTTTGACTGAAACAAATATAAATATTTTTCAAAATAATAGGGTAAATATACCTTTCTTTGGTACATAGGATGGTGAGTTCATTAGCTACATTAAATTGGTACATTTCTCCTGGAAAGTGGTTAACCTTATAGTTCAGTAGACTGAAAGTAAAATAAGGTGTTGATTAGCGCAGGTATCTGTGCAGTGCATCTGGGGTATTTTGACAATCTGTATCCAATCTGACACTAATTAACGTATGATTCACAGGGGATGAGAGTTCAGTGGCTAAATGTCCTAATTGTCACCAAAGTTTTCTGCTTGGGTTGACGAGAGGCAGAAACATGGGTAAGTCACTTGTCTGTGATGATAAACATCATACTGAATTAAAGGGTGAAGATGAAATGTGTGTAGAGAAAAGTAACTGAAATGGACAGCACCCTCCTCCAATACCTTTTCCTTCTTGGAGATGGTTGGGGAAAAGGCAAAGGGAGACTGCACGGACATAACTGAAGACAACTAGCATAGCTTTCAGAAGGCAGCATAGCTGGACAAAAATGTCTGGTCCTCAACTGCAGATGGAGTTAGGTCAAATTTCTGTTCTAGCATCATTTACTGGAATAATTCCATAGCCTTAGGCATGTCTCATCATCATGATTTATAAATATATAGGAAGGGTAAAATGAAATAATATATAAACATGTCCACTACAGTAGTCATCATGCCACAAATGCTTAATAAAAAGTGTTTTTATTGTTTCATCCCTCATATCACATTTACATTTAAATCACATGCCTGTTCTATACCTTTAATTTTCTTTTGTCAGAACTTCACTTTCATGTGACCCAGATTCAATTTTGATTTCATGCGATGTGTATTATGTGTGTGTATAGATAAATCTCTCTATAAAGACATATGTGTGTATATATATGTGTGTGTACATATATATGTGTGTACATGTAGATATGTGTGTAGATATATGTGTGTATATATAGATATGTGTGTACCTATAGATATGTGTGTAGATATATGTGTGTATATAGATATATCTGTGTGTATATAGATATATGTGTGTGTATATATAGATATATGTGTGTATATAGATATGTGTGTATATACAGATATATATGTGTGTATATAGATATGTGTGTGTACATACAGATATGTGTGTGTATATAGATATGTGTGTATATATATGTGTGTGTATATAGATATGTGTGTGTATATATAGATATGTGTGTATATATGTGTGTGTATATACAGATATACGTGTGTGTATAGACATGTGTATGTATCTAGATATAGATATATCTGTATATATCTAGATATATATCTATATACAGAGACAGATGTGTGTGTATATAGATATATATCTAGATACATCAATACGCCCAACAACATGGGTTAATATTTTCCTTTTTTTTTTTTTTTTTGAGATGGAGTCTCGCTCTGTTGCTCAGGCTGGAGTGCAACCGCACAATCTCAGCTCACCTCAACTTCTGCCTCCCAGGTTCAAGCGATTCTCCTGCCTCACCTTCCCGAGTAGCTGGGATTACAGGCGTGTGCCACCACACCAGGCTAATTTTTGTATTTTTAGTAGAGACGGGGTTTCACCATGTTGGCCAGGCTGGTCTTAAACTCCCAACCTCAGGTGATCCACCCACCTCTGCCTCCCAAAGTGCTGGGATTACAGGCGTGAGCCGCCATGTCCAGCCGGGTTAATATTTTCTAGAAATACATAGCAACATAGATACGTTTGCTTTACCCATTCAGTAGCTCCCTATCAGAGCATAGCTTTGAAGAAATAATAGGACAGCAAGAATCATGTCTGATCATTGAAAAAGGTAAAAACCACGGCAGGAATGTCTTAGGAAAATGAAAACAGCCAATGACCTGATCCTATGCTTCTATTCTCTCCTAGTGACTTTTTTTTTTTTTTTTACTACTGTGATCCTAATGACTCTAATCAGTACCATTTTATTGTCTGTCTTCTCTCTCCACTCCACTGCATGTACATGCCTAACCTTCCTCATAGAGGATAGAAAGATTTAAAGTACCACCGTTTCCAGATTTTAAGAATTTAAGAATGTCTTCATTAGTGCATAAATGTCAACAGTGCTTTCAAAAAAATGCAAAACTGTTTATCTTTATTTCTCATATCTTCCCTGAAAACCTCTTTGCTTACAAATAGAATGACCTTACCCTTCTCAAAAGATGAGGACCCAAAAGCCTACACAGGGTAAACAACTTCCTTTGTTCACTGAGCAATGAAGAGGAGGATGAGAATTTAGGCTCCTGATTCACTGGTGTTCCTTTTGCTCCATCTTTTCTTGTTTTTCATCCTATTTCCATTTAAAACCATTCCCTCAGTTGCCTTTAGTAAAATCCAAAATTCAATTCAAAATTCCAATGGAATTCTAACCAAAAGTTCTGGAGAGGAAAAACATGCTAAAATTCATTCATCTGTGGCTCTTGATAGCTATTGACTTTAAATGCGTATAATTGAATTGGTTGAAAGAACAATTAAAATATAATTAGACTTTCTCCCAGGCATAATTTTACCTTTGAGACTGATTTGTTGATAGCAACCAATAATCTTCCTTTCTAATTCTAAACTGAAGCCCTTTTTTTTCTTTTTTTCTGTAACCCTTACCAAGGCTGTGGCAATTGGCAGGATGGTAATACAAAATTGCAGATTTCTTCTGTTCATTCCACTACTATACATCTAAATATTAATGGACTTTCAGGGATAAGAGGAAGACTTAATTATTATTTGGTTGAAACCTAACATTTTACAGAAGGAACTTGGTTCAGGAAGGGAAGTGAGCCATCCAGAAAAAGCAACAATTAGTGGTAGGTTTAGGACTACAATTTAGATATTTCGACTCTTCTGACCCTTGGTTTAATATTTTTTTGTTTGTTTGTTTTTTAACCGTTAACTCAATGGCCCCTTTTAAACTTATATGACATTATACATTTCCTGACAACTTACAAGTTTTAAGGCTGTATTCTGATAGGTGCTGTGCTCAACAAAGTGCACTAAATTTCTGATCACCTATAATCACATTGAACATTGTTGATCTCTGAATTATCCCTTAGGGTAGTCATACATCTTATAAGAACAGAGATTTTTAGCATCTCCGTTAGAAAAAAATCTAGTTAACTAATGACTCCTCACACCGAAAAGAAAGAAAAAAAGGCAGATGAGATTCTTAAAGATATATATTCTCAGATCTACTTTAGAATTAATGGATCAAAATTTCCACGCATGATGTCTAAAAACAAAAACTAACAAAATACACAGGGTTATTCTGTTATACTACACATGGAAATCTCTTCACTAAGCTACCCAAGGGGGCAATAAAATAAAAGTTTAGTGCAGGGGTGTCCAATTTTTTGACTTCCCTGGGCCACATTGGAAGAAGAATTGTCTTGGACCACACATAAATACACCAACACTAACAACAGCTGATGAGCTGAAAAAAGAAAATCGCAAAATAAAAAAAAAATCTCATAATGTTTTAAGAAAGTTTACGAATTTGTGTTGGGCTGTATTCAAAGCAGTCCTGGGCTACATGTGGCCTGTGGGCCGTGGGTTGGACAAACTTGGCTTAATGGTTTTGGAGAAGATGCCTCTTGGTGTTACCGACTGATATGACTCTGGAGAAATCTGGGATGCATAATATCCTTATATGTGAGCTATTGGGACCCCTGTCCCAGATGCCATGCTTTTCAGGGGTCTGCTCTTGCTGTTCCCAGTTGTGCCCATCCCTTCTCCAGAATAAGGATTCCACTGGAGCCAATGAAATATGTCCACAACTGGAATATGTATTTATGTTCTCTTCCAGACACATTTTAGGTGTCTGGGACCCAGAAGATTCTCTGCTCAACCTGTTTTAAGTTTGTTTCAGGGTCATGAGAACCTTTTCCCAAAATCAGTCCTGCTGAAGGCACACTCACCCTTTAAGGAGAATTGCCGCTGGCCCTGGGGCATGTGGGTATGAAGTGTGGATGTTTGGATGGATGTCCGTACACATATCAGCTAGGTCTGCGGCAGTGGGTGGCAGTTGGAGTGAAGTGAAAAGGTGGGAGTTATCCATGTATACTGCTGTTCCTAGTTCTCCAAATGTCAGGAGCAGTCTGTTTGAAATTACCTGATTTCATAAAATGTGGTAAGTCAAGACTAAGAGCTGCTTTTTGTTTTAATGATATGATTAAGATACAGTGAGAAACTTGTATATTGGTTACAGAAAAGTATGAATTAGGTGAAGTTTTTCTTTTGGTGCTCCCCCAAATTCAAAGTGCTACATGCTTTTCACAACTGTCATAAGCCACACCAATGCTTCCCTTCTTAGGCAGTACCCGAGGTTGAAAGCAGTAAATGATTATAAAATAGATCTTTGCTCTGTTTATCAAGTGCCTGCTGTCTCTTTCAGAAGCTAATCGGCCGTATTTCCACATCACTAGGAAACATATGACCCCAGGCATTAAAATGTACATGTCTTAATACATACATCACTATGCATGAACCTCTTCCTTTCTTTAGAATTATATGATTCATCAAGAAGTTGTGTGAGGTGAGTGTGTTAGTAAAATGGTCCATTTTACTAATGAGGAAACTCAGCATGGGAACATTTCATTTTCTTGTGTGAAGTTCAGTACTTAATAATTGGTAGGGCTGATACTAATTGGGAGACAAAATTCAACCCAAAATTCTACATATGGTGTTGAAGGTAGAGGATATTAGGGGTAAAAGAGACTGAAAGGGAGATTATGTTGGATTCTTGTTTGTGCCTGTAATTTGGAGACAGAAATATTCTTAAGTTTAGGAAGATAATAGGGAACATTTTTTGCTGTAATTCATACATACAAGGAAGCACCTGAAGAATACAAAAGGTAAATATGCCAAGTAGAAAACACAAAAAGTAAGATTCAGAAATAAATCCTAATACATAAATTGTTATAATACATGTAAATAGGCTAAACTCATTGTTCAAATAATGGTCAAGGTGAATAAAAATCAGGAACCTTTAATATTATTATAGGAAAGATGCATATAAAATAATTATTTTTGTTTAAAAAAATGTATAATCTAAAAGAAATGCAGGTTAGGACATTTAAAATCAAACCAAATTTACTGTAAGAGTAGATGAAAGGGAAAATGTATCAAAAAGATACAAGTGATGGTTAGCATATATTTGGTAAAAGTATTTTAAAATTCATAATTAATAGTTGACAGAACTATATGAGAAAAAAATAAACAGTTATAGTTCAGTAATGCAAAATACTCTTTCCTGAAAGTAAGATGTTAAGCAAACACAAAAAAGAAAATATGTAGGCAATTTGAAAACGATGATCCAGATAGAACTTTAGTCAACAAACGTGGCATATACATTTTCTCATTCTTTTCTGTTTTTTCTATTTGCTTATTTGTATTTTCTTCTGTTTGTAAATAATTATATGTGTTCCATCTTTTTAAAAATGTATTAGTAATTTACATATCAGTAAATATGAAAATCTGTATGAACCTGCATTTCTAGAAACAAAAAATGCCAAAATTGGCAAAATAAGGAATAAAAATTTGAAAAACACTACAAAAACAAATTTAATTCATAATGATACCTCTAAGTTCATTCCTACCAAAAAATTCCAGGCATTGTTCAAAGGTGAGTTGTGCTAATTTTTCAAGAAGCATATAATCTAAATTTTATATAAGAAATTTTGGGAATCCAGTCAAATAAAAGTGAAATTATTCAGTTTATTTTACAAAATTAATTATAACGTTGATATTCAAACAAGTCAAGGGTAATACAAGAAGAGAAATCACAGACCAATTTCACTTATAGATGTGGCAATTCTAAATAAAATAAATCTAACAGAGCTAGTAAAATGTGTTAAAAATAATTTATCACAAATCAATTGGTTTATTCCAGAAATGCAACTATGTTTTAACTTTGGAAATATAATTGTAGGTAATAATAGACTACATGGTGAAGATGTATATAAATATCTCAAAATATGAAGAAATATAAAGTTTCTCATGATTTTATGATAAGAATAAACAATTTAAAAATAAATGATAATGTCTTCACAGAAACTGGCAAAATTACAAAATTTTCAAATATTAATGTACTTAAGAGAATATTATCAACCCTCGCTTATTACTGGCATGTGATTAAAGTGTTCATTCATTGTGGGGAACACACTGTTAGTGCCTCACATATATGTTTATATCATTTCATAAAGACCAAGAAATATCATTTCAAGGTCTATATCCAGAGAAAGCCTGCATATGTTCATTATGAGAAATGAACAAAATTTTTATAGCAGTATTTTTATTTGATGCTGGAATTTAGTAGTTGGAAGTAATCTATATGTCCATTCTCAGAATGAATGGGTAAGTAAAATATAGTGTATGCATAAGATAAAATATGATGCAGAGTCAGAAGCCAAAAGCCAGATTTATATATGTAAATAGGCTACATCTCACCAACATGTTGTTACATAACAAAAGGTAGTGAGAATAAAATTTATAGCCCCATTTATGCAAATTAAAAACACAGGTGCTAAACAATACCATGTATTTTTTAAGGATACACATATATCTAAATAGGTATAAAGAAGGGACATTGTAAAAATATGTAATCCTAGGACTTTGGGAAGCCAAAGGTTACAGTGAGCCGAGATTGCATCACTGCATTCCAGCATGGACAACAGAGTGAGCAAGACTCTGTCTCAAAAAAAAAAAAAGTATACACACTTTTCTTCTGTCATTAGATTGTGCTTGAGGAAGGAACTGTGCCACAGATTTGTCCTGACATCTAGACCAGACCTTTAGTCTTAACTGGTGCCTTATGAATGCTGGCAGCACTGAACTGAATCATGAGCAAATATGGTTTGGCTCAATCATCCACTACATACAGTATTTTTCCCTCTAGACAGGAGCTCGAGACCAGCTTGGGCAACATGGTGAAACCCCATCTTAACAAAAAATACAAAAAATTAGTCGGGCGTGGTGGTGCCTGCCTGTAGTTCCAGCTACTGGGGAGGCTGAAGTAAGAGGATCACTTGAGCCTGGGAGGCGGAAGTTGCCGTAACCAAGATCTTGCCACTGCACACCAACCTGGGTAACAGAGTGAGACACCATCTCAAACAAACAAACAAAAACAATATATATTAAATACACTAGTGTGAATATCTTTCAGAAGAGGGAGAATCTCAGTAGGAAAGAGAATGAAGGGAAAAGTAATGAAATAAAAGGGAGCTTTGTAAGGGTGAGTCAGGAGAGTGGAAATGAATAATTTAATTCTGTGTACCTAAGGTACAGATAAGATTTTTTAAGTAAAGTGAAATTGACTGTGGTATACATACATATATATGGAGCTTTCTATTTTCATGTTCCTTGCCAGGTTTTCTTAAACTACAAGTTCTACAGATACATTTCAAATAGGATTCAAATTGAATATTTTTTCTCCCCGTGAACACATATGTAACATAAGGTGAATTTCACTTGTATTTACTTATCAGGGAATCATAAGTTTTCTCCCTTTCCTTGGCTGGAGGAAACAGAATGGATAGGTTTGGGTATTTCATTTTTCTTTTCAGACACTAAAGATGAAAAGAAGTCTGGTTTTTACACAGACTTTGAGTAGACATGTTGCCACCTTGAATCCGAATCAAATTTCCCAAGGTCAAACTGACAAAGTAAGCCGCTCTATGAATATTCTTTCCTGATGCTGAATTGAACTGGGGACCCAGTTTTAATGCAGCCCAAGCACCTATTGTAACAATGCACAAATGAACAAATAATGACAAGCAATAAAAATTCTTGAGCAAGTATTATTTCATTTCACTGATGAAGCAAACTGAGGTACATGATGATTTAATGACATATTTCAAATCATGCCATGAATCAGATAAAACTCAAGTTGGAACCAGAACCATATTTTCTGACTCCTAGCAAGCCTTGTTTCCACTATGTGCTCCCTAATAAAGTATTCAAGCACATGTGATTCAAGGTATGATAACAAACTGCATCATCAATAATTAAGGTTTTGTATATGATGCTTTCCATGGAGTTTGAAGGTTTATAGGAAGATGCAAAGTAGCAATTTATGTCTAAAGTAGAGACATTTTAAACTACTAAAGTTTTAATTAACTGGTAATTTTTTTTTCTTCTCACAGTGCACAATAAACTTTATCTGTTTGCTGTCTGAAGCTCTGTGTTTGCAAATTAGGAGCTCCAGCTTCTTTCCATTTTAATTAAAAATTGTGAGCTTGACATAATCAACTTCCTTCCTTTTTTGGTTGTTTAATGAACATTAATGAAACAAAATTAAAGTGCTATTTAACATTCCGCCAATTTATTAGTGGTTAGGCAGGATAACTTTGTTTTCAGGGACTGAAGTTGAACTGAAATAATTTAGGGAAGTTAACTTTCCCAATAGCATTTAGTAAAATCACAGTGGGCCATGGGACCTGCAAAGCTGGGTCAACACATCATTGATGTTATTGTTTATATTGAGAAACATCTTAAAATCAGAGAAACAATCAGAAGCCTAATCAACAATGGCTTCCTCATGATTAAAATTCTGGCATTTCCGATGAGAGCAGAGTGTCACTCTTTCATGATAGTGCTTTGCCCACTTTATTCAGTTGCCGGCTCAAATTCATTTTATGTATTTGCACACATGTCCCCCAACTATCTTTTCTGTGTATTATCAGCTTACATATTCAATATCTTTTATAAACCTAGTCCTACCTTAAATTTTATATATTGTACTCTGAAGTTAATTTTTAAAAGTCCGTAAGAGGCAATATAAGAGAGTATTCTATAATAAGCCTTCAAACTTTCACACCAAAAAGACCTTAATGTGAATTCTACATCTGCCTTTTACCAGCCATGTTACCTCGGGCAATTTATTATTTTCTTTGATTCTCAAGTTTATCTCACCTGTGTTTGTAACATAAAATTGATCATTCAATCAGGAAATAATTTATGCCTGATTTTGTACTAGGTCTTGGTTCATAAGGCTGAACAAGATGAACATCTAGGCTTGCAGGGAATTTACCATGTAGCAGGTAAATTTCTCTCCCCATGTAGCAGGGGAGAGAAAAGTAAAATATTAAATCATGCATAATGATTACTTAAATGTTTACCAAATTTTAATGAAATGCTTAGAAGTCTGAAAATCATTATAGACTCCCTTTAAAAAGATACTAAACAGAACTTGAAAGAAGAGGGGAAGTTGGTCAGGAGAAAAGAGGTGGAAAGAGTGGCTCAGGGAGAAGAAAAAAATGTGCAAAAGCTGTGAACAGGAAAGGAGTTTGTAGAAAGAAGACAGTTGACAGATGTAGGCACAAAGTTGATCATATAGCACCTTGTAAGCTAAATTGGGAATGTTAGATAACCCATGAGTGCAATAGCAAGTCACCAAATGACTTTAAGCAGTTCAGGAAATGAGAGTGCATTTGTTTTCTATCACTGTTGTAATCAACTAGCACAAACATAGTGGCTTAAAACAGCACAGATCTAGGATCTTAGAATTCTCTAGATCAGAGGTCCAACACAGGTCTCCCAGGGCTAAAATCAAGATGTTGATAGAACTGTGTTCCTTCGTGGAAGCTCTAGAAGAATCCATTTCCTTGCCTTTTCTAGCCTCTGGAGGCAACCCACATGTCTTGGTTCACGGCCCCTTCACTCTCCTTCAAAGCCAGTAATAGTGAGTGCAGTCTTCACTTTTCATCACTCTGACTTTCTCCACTTTTAAGGATGTGTATGATTATAATGGACCCACCTGGATAACTGAGGATAATCTCCCTATCTAAGGTCAGTTTATTAACAATTTAACAATCATAATCTCATCTATGAACTTAAGTTTTTTTTTCCATATAACATACTTATTCACAAGTTCTGAGGATTAGGATATGAAAACTTTTGTGGGGAGGTCTCATTCTGCCTATAACAAGAAGGAAGCAAAGCAAGGATATGATCTCAGGAAAAGTCCTGCAGAAATACTTCGGAATATAGATCCACTTTAGAGTTAAGAAATAACTCTAAGAATAACTCGTAAGAAATAAGGGTTGCTCCAGTGAGAGGTAAATTCTAAGACTCTTCAGCTCTTATAGTCCAAAGACAGACCTCCTAAAGAGATGGAGGTGCAACCGGAAAAGAAAGTAAATCAAGGCTTGTACAACACATTACTGTTTTATGTGACACTAAAAGAGAGTATCCTGGTAATTAAACTACATCAATTATGGGACTTTTCCTGAATTTAGCAATGATAAAATGTGAAAGAATATGCATCTTTCAAGGAAATAAGACAATGATATAAGACTTTTATAAAGCACTTACCCTCATCAACTGATAAATCTAACTATCATCACTGTCATTAATGTGAGCTACATATGCCAATATAGAATATGTTGTCAAGTTATACTCTCCCATTTGTCTGCTTCCTTTACTCTCCTAGCTAAACAAAATATTTGCAATGGACTCATACATTAATATGGACATGACAAACATGAGGTATATAAGCTCTGCAGCCATCTCTATCAGGTTTTAAACGATTCATAACTCTGAGGAGACATCACAAATCAATCAAAAATATTTCTGTGGAACCTTAGGAACACTGAGGGTCTTTCTCATAAGTGAGGTGACAATGTAATTGATGATTGAAAGTAGTACCCTCCTGCAAGTCAAAGTGAAATCTATTAATAAATATGCTTCAATAAAATGTCTGAAATGGCAATAACATCCTAGACAAAATGGGATCGACTGTTCGTCAACTCATTCAAGTTCCATGATTCACAGCTGATGGATTAAAGTTAGCGTGCAAATTGAAACCTCTTTACCATTCCTGTCTGAAAAATGCGTTCATTATATAATTAGAAACAGTAAAAAAAGCTCCTGGCTGGACTGGAAAGGATGTGATGTCATGATTCGTCTGAGGAATCCTGGTAGTTGTTGCCTCCAGAGAGCTCTCTGTTCTGTGCATTCCTATCTCCCAACTTGTTTTCTCTCTGACCTTGGTTACCTGTGTAGCCTTAACTTTGGTTTCATCATGCTAGAACCCTGAGCAGCTGTTTGCTGAGGTGGCCGCCACATGGATTAGAAAACCTACTATTCTACTCTTTTTCATAGCACAATTATTTTGTCTCTTTTGAAAAGAAGAATTCAACCATAAATATTTCTATCATAAATATTAAAACTTATATTTTAATCACATAGCCTGAAGGAGAAAGTTAAGAATAAGAGAGACAAGATTAGAAAGAAAACAAAGGAACAAAAAGATAATATTTTTAGAAAACTTTCTAGATGGCTGAAGACAACCCACCTACCCAATATTTCCTCTCAAAACAATTCAGAATAGTAAAAAGAGGAATTACATACATATAAAAAACATATTATAAATATATAACATATTAACATATTTAACATATAGAAAATGTTATATATGTATATAAAACATGTATGTGTGTGCGGGGGTATATATATATATATATTGCTCTGGATGATTCAAAAACCATAACATGTTAAATTTTCAAAATACCTTAAGTAAAAGAAGAAAAGTCACCAGATCCTAGCTCTATACTCTCTCATGCTCTCCCTCTACCCCTGCCCCCTGCAAAACTTTGCAACAAAGAAAGACAGATGGAAAATAATTTTGAAGAGAGAAGGCACAGTTACCTATGAGGCCTAAGTTTAATGTAAAGGCACAGCCATTAGTGTGAAAAAACTGAAAAAGTGTCAAGGTAGATCAGAGCATAGACTATTAGGAGAAACTTAAACATATGCATAATTTAAAACAGCAGTTTTGATATGCATAGTTTCTGAAGGAGGAAAAGGGAATAAAAGTAAGAAACAATCCCCTTTGTTGGATTATGAAGGAGAAAGAAGAAAAAAAAAAACTTCGCTCTTTAAGATAAAACTTAGGATCCGCAAGCTACAGAAACTAAGAATTTTAAATCCTCCCCTACCATAAGAATAAACAACAAAATCCATTACTATCTACATGGACAGAATAGGGTACCTCTAAAAATCCTGTAAAATACCTCAATACCACAAAAATTCACAAAAGGAAAATTAACAAATGCATATAGGACTATTGTAAAAATTCAGAAAACAAAATTCCAAATACATCAGCTGCAAAAAAATTATTCAGGAAGCAGAGAAAACTGCAAGCCAACACTCCAAACAGAATTAAATATACCAAAATAAGCATTTGAGGATATGAAAACCACACTGAATGAGAAACTCAAAAATTAAACATCAAAATAGACAAAAAGTAGAGAGAAATAAAAGGAGACTTGTTTGGACTCAAGAAAAAATGAAGAAAAGACAAAATTATTTTCAGGATGAAAAATAAATTACAAGAGAGAAGAGACTGAAATAAAAATTTAATACCAGGTGATACAGTTTGGATGTGTGTCCCCGCGTAAATCTTACGTTGTAATGTAATCCCTAGCGTTGGAGGTGGGGCCAGGTGGAAGATGATTGGATCGTGGGGGAAGATTTGTCATGAATGGGTTAGCACTGCTCCTCTTGGTACTGTTCTTGTGATAGTGAGTGAGTTCTCGTGAGATCTGGTCTTTTAAATTGTATAGCACCCTCCCACTTGCTCTCTTGCACCTGCTTTCACCATGCGATGTGCCTGCACCCACTTTGCCTGCTGCCATGACTGGAAGCTTTCTAGGCCTTCCCATAAGCAGATGCCACTTACTATGCTTCCTGTACAGCCTGCAGAACCATGAGCCAATTAAACCTTTATTCTTATAAATTGCCCATCCTCTTGTTTTTTTTCTTCCACCCCTTTTTTTTTTTCTTTTTTTTTTTGAGACAGAATTTCGCTCTTGTTGCCCAAGCTGGGGTGCAATGGTACGATCTCAGCTCACTGCAACCTCCACCTCCCAGGTTCAAGCGATTCTCCTGCCTCAGCCTCCCGAGTAGCTGGGATTACAGGTACACGCCACCACAGCTGGCTAATTTTTTGTATTTTTAGTAGAAACGGGGTTTCACCATGTTAGCTAGGTTGGTCTCGAACTCCTGACCTCAGGTGATCCACCTGCCTTGGCCGCCCAAAGTGATCGGATTACAGGCATGAACCACCACACCCAGCCCCTCAGGTATTTCTTTATATCAATGTGAGAACGAACTAACACACGAGTTTTTGAAGAATGTCAGAGAATCACCCAAGAGAAAGAAAATGAGGTAAAGAGTTTAAAAATGATAGAAGAAAAAGTAGGAGAAATAAAAGGCAGAGAATGAATAATAATGATTAATAATATTAACAGAATCCCTAAAGAAGAAAAGCTACATAATCAAATAGAACTAATAAAGAAAGTCACCATTCATAAAACACCATCAAAATAATTATTTCAGGCAAAAACCACTGATGAATGATAAAATTAGTGGGGGAAAGCACAGTGAGAAATAGAAAATTTGCATAGCTCAAATTGACTCTACACTATATACGTATTAATTACAAAGGAAAAATAGCAACTTTACAATGGAGGAAGCTGGCAGACAGCACTCTAATCAAGTCATCAAGGTTAACACTATTAGTAATAAGATATACAAATGTATATCCTGATAGGATGCATTGAGAAAGACACACTACCTCTGTGTTACTCTTGTTGAAACTGTATAACCTCATTCTAAAAAGAAGAAGACATCAAACCTCATTGAAGGACATTTTACAGGAAACAATCACTGTTAAAAGTGTCAGGGCCATGAAAGACAAGGAAATGTTAATTTCCTGGTTTCTATAACTTTAGTGTGACTATGTTAGATGTATATATTAGGGGAAGCTAAGTAAAGGATATAAAGGTACTACTTTTGCAACTTTTCTTCATCTAAAGCTATTTCAAAAAGTAAAAATTAAAAAGAAAATCAAATGACGGTAGCCACTATTTTTACTCTATAATGTTGTTCTGTAAGAACAGAATAACAGTTTATATATCAACTCTATATATGTTAGTTTAGCTTTATTTATATGTAAATATAAATATACAGCATATAATATGTATATATATTTTTATGTATATAAAATCATCAAATATAAGCTATTTCCCAGTGGAGAAGATTCTTCAAGAGGTTTTCTTTGTTGTACATACTTGATTATTTAAACTCTTACAGTAGATTTTTACTTACTAATTAAGTTGGTTACCAATGCATGTTAACATCTACGTGTAATACAATTTTCACGTATTTCGTTAAACAATGTTATTTAAATTCTTTAAATCACCTTTGCCATCAGTGTTTTCATTATCATTACAGTCACATTTTGGATCCTCTAACACAGCTGTCGGAGCATATCATCTTTATTTTCTTCTAAATTATTTGATACATGGTACTTTTGAATCTGCTGATGGGGCTGTCCCTAAAATTTTTATTCTTAGACGTGGTACTAAACTGCAAATAGGTAACACCGTTTTTTAAATCCTTTTAAAAATTTCATCTTCAAATAGAAAAATTTGGTTGAATGACGGAACAACGTACTATACTGGGTTTTAAAATTTTTTAACATTTAAGAAAGTTTTATTTTTACATGACAAATAATAATTGTATATATTCATGAGGTGTACAGTGATGTTTTGCTACATATACAGTGATGAGATCAAGTAGTCTGCAACTGCTTTGTAGGTTGCTGATTAAGAAGTATTTAACATTCACAGCTATAAAGAATAATTACCAATCTAAACTTTTTAGTCTCTTTTTAAAGTTTTCTGTCCCACAAATTTTTAGTCATCAATACTATTATTGAGATCTCTTCCATCTAATGTGCGTTCCCCGAAGAGTTCTTTAATGTACAAAACGAATTAAGAAACTGCTTTATATATACTATGTTCCTTGCATGTTTTTTACTTTAGAGGAGAATGCCAAAAATCCACTGGATTTTTTAAAAACTATTCACAGCAGTGCTTCAGAACTGCGTACACACTTCTAAAGTGGGATTGTTACTTAAAATCACGCCTCTGTGCATTGGGCTGGCTGGACTTCATAGATCCAATCATTCTCTGACCTTTCTCTCTATGCTATGGTTCTGATTAAAGCAGAATGGCTACAGGGAAACTTTACAGTCACAGATAAAAGTCTACCCATTTTGGTAGAAATGAAATGCTGTCTGACAACTGGCTGGAGATAAAATGAGATGAGAAGGTGCCTGCTTCCTGAAGTGGCCAGGTCCAGTGCATTCTGCTGGGCACCAGCTGGAGATAAATCTGTCAGCAGAATTTTATTCTCTTCCTCTCTAAGTCCATACAACTCTCTTCACAAATATTTTGTTCTCTTTCACAGACCTGCAAATATATATATATATATACACACATACATACACACACACACACATACACATACATATACACACACACACATACATGAGAGATACATGTGATGGATGTGATGTAGTTACCAAACTCAGGTGCGCTAAAGAACACTGGTAGGGGAGGGGAGGGTGGGAATTCTGTTAATACTTAACTCATTTATGGGAGATGTCCGTGCTTTTAGGGAAATCCAGCAAATTCTAGTCTCCATCCTGTCATGGTTGTTGCTGCTGGCCTTATTGTTCAAGTCCATGTGTTTCCTGGAAGACTGGCAGCTCTGGGGTTCCACGACACATGATGGCATATGATTCTTCACTAAAGCAGGAGTAGCCAGGAGTCAGGGGCCAGGGGCTGGCCTCCCTAAGCATGCCAAACTTCAACCTCTGCATGTTTCACCAGCACGCTGAAGTGATGTCTGGAATTGGAGAATGTGTTCCTACTGCCTGCAAAACCCAGAGACCTCTGACTCCTACTCATTTGAGGGGAGGAATCTCTTTTTCTCCTCTTATAATCTACAAAGGTAGAGACTCTCTGATATGGTGTGGCTGTGCTCCACTCTAATATCATCTTGAATTGTAGCTCCCACAGTTCCCACATGTTGTTTGAGATCACTGAATCATGGGGGCAGTTTCCCCCATACTGTTCTTGTGGTGCAAATAAGTTTCACAAGATCTGATGGTTTTAAAAGGGGAAACCTCTTTTGCTGGCCTCTCATTTCTCTTTTGCTGCCACCATGTAAGACATACCTTCTGCCTTCTGCCGTGACTGTGAGGCCTCCCCAGCCACATGGAACATGGAACTGTGAGTTCATTAAACCTCTTTTTCTTTATAATAAATTATCCAGTCTCAGGTAAGTCTTTATCAGCAGCATGAACATGGGCTAATACACTCTCCTTCTTTTTCCCTAGTAATCCAAGAATGTTCTCTTCCCTGATGTTAAACTTTTACTAAAGACATGAAGGATACATTTCACTTTGAAGCTTTTGATTTACTCCTATAAAATTCCTGAGACAAGGAAACACTAAGACTGGCATGGCATGGATGAGGGGCACAGAACAGGGAAGAAGTGAAAAATGCTTTAACCAAACTAATATCTCAAATTGCTGCAACTAGAAAAATTATAATTGACTAAATATTTGACCAGATGAATATCAGAAAAACCTGTTACCACGGACTCTTAACGGGAAGGTCAAGACTACAGATTTTGTTATAGTGACAGAAACCAGATTATTTGCATCTAGAGAAGCAAAAGCTGTGTATCTTCATATATTCTCTCATTTGTTTGTCTCAGATGCTAACTTCTCTCAGTCAAGAGGGCCTCCTCCCTGATCTGTGAACTCTCTAAATGCTCTTCTGTTTGTGTCTTTTACTTAGCTCGTTCTAGCTTGCATGTATATAAACATGCTCGCTCTTTAAGTCACATGCTAGCTCCCTGAAGTTAGGATCTCTGTTTTCTGCATATGGATAATGTTCACAGTACTGACCATAGTACCAAATCTACGTAATACACAATAAGTTCGCCGAGATTGTACAACATGAGCATTCAGCATATGCAAGTACAACTATACAAGCAAAGAATAAAAGTGCTTTTTTTTTTCTTAAGAACATAGATTTAGGCTATTTTTTCAATTTTTTTTTATTTTTGGTATTTCACTTCTTGGGCATTGGGACACCTGTGCTCTCTGTTCTCTGTATGCCTCAGCATTCTCTTTCCCTTACTATGACTGTAATGATTGGAAAGCCCTTGTCTTTAACATAAGCCAAGTGCAAAACTGGAATACACCAGTTTTATCCAAACTAGCAGTAAATGTGGCTATATTCAATTTAGGGAGGAATAATACAATACTGGTCATTCAGTGGAACTTAGAGGACACTCAAGGGTAGTGTTCATTTGAAGCAGTTTTCAGCTTATCCTGTAATTGTTGAACCCGATCACCAGATGTGGTAAATCATGTGCATTGGCTCTCTTAGTGTCCTTTCTATCCATTTCCTCTTTAGAGAGGCTGAAAACTGAAAACTACACTTCCCACACTCCCTGGAGCTGGGTCCAGTTATGAATCAGGTAAAGCCATTAGCAGAATGTGTGCAAATCCATGAGTAGTTCCTTCCAGAATCTATCATTCTGCCCTTCTTGAGGGCTGCTAGAAGTATTTACAGTAGCTGAATGCCCTGCTCCAGTATTTAGTTTTCAGAATTGTAGTGGTGAGAGGCCTTTAAGGCAGGAGCTACAGCAACTTGCTAATCTCAAGGTTGTAACTACAGCAAAATGTTCCTACATTTAATAAGATGGAGGCTGACTTGCACCACTCTGCCCTTCCAACTATTGTGTAAGCACCTAATTACACCTTTTAAATCAGTAATATTAGTTTTTCAAGGAATTACTCAGCACTTAAAAGCATACCTATTTCCCTCAACCAGAAGTGTTGATAAAGAAAAAATATATATGAATGCATGTGTGATATAATTATGTATGTATATTTTACCAATTTTATTACCTATAACATCATAGAATGTCACTGTAATAAGGTATCAGAAAAAGTATATGTCCCCTTCTTTCCACTACAGATGAAAGAACTAAAGGCAAAACTAATTTTGGCTTGTCTAGATTTAAACCACACTGATCTAGAGCCACGGCTACCACTCAGATTTTTCTGGCTACATGTTCAGGGCCTTCTCTACTGTTGAAAAAAGATCTAGTTGCAAAAGATTCAAGAAGATATTTTATAAATTTAAAGTCATTGTAATTTATGTATTCGATTCTCTCTTTGTTTTTCCTCTGTCTCTCCTCTTTATCCCTCTCTCTCCCCTATTCATTGACCCAGAGTCTAATTAATTGAAACTCAAATTTGATGCTTATATTTAAGTATGAAAAATGTGTGTGTGTGTGTGAGGATAGATGCAAATGTCATGTGTTTTCAGGAATATCATTTAAGTTTAAAGATGATTTTAACCCAGTAGTTTTGTTTGTTTGCTTAGTTTTAGAAACAAGGCCTTTCTATGTTGCCCAGGCTGGAGTGCAGTGGCTACTCACAGGCATGATCATAGTGTACTGCAGCCTCGAACTGCAGGCCTCAAGCTATCCTTCCATTCTCAGTCTCATAAGTAGCTGGGACTACAGGTGGATACCACCATAGCTGGCAAGTAATATTATTTAGATGATACCATTTACAAAGTACCAGTCACTTGGGATATTACCTATGTTCTAACACTTTATTAACTGTGTGACTTTGGAAAGTTTATCTTTCTGCTCCCCAGTTCAATCTCTGTAAATTGAAGCTAATATGAGAGCTATTAAACAAGGTTTCCCTGTATATTAAGTTGGTTATGCTTATGCATAATCAGGCCAGTGTGTCATCGTGTGCATGAAACCTGACGTTGATCTCGTGACACTAGGATTGCAAACTCTGGACACATACAATATAACACTCTTGGCACAGACATTGGTCATCTCATGATTAGTAGAGGCACCTGTGAGACTTCTCCAAGCAGCCATTTAAACAGAATTTTAAAGAAGGAAGGAAGGATAGAGCACATTTCTTGTGGTGACTTTAGATGACAGAAAGGCACGCAAGCACATTGGAAGCACCCCATTGTGGATTTACAAATATGTCTACTTTTGGGAGGTTTGCCACCTTGCCTGGGATAATAAATGTTACCAAGATAACATATTTTTATTATAAATTTGAAATCCTTCATATCAAATTATTTGGTATGAGAATATGCACTAAATAATTGGTATGCCCTCACTGTACAGCTACTGTATTTTGTCTTCCTAATATAAAGAAGTTTTGTCATTACCCCATGGATGAAAAATTTTTTGCACAACCAGTTTCTATAGTTAGCAGAGTTCTAGGGAACTCAGCAATAGCTAGATTAAGAGATGCCATCATCCCGAGATGATTAAAGACCCAAAGAAAGTCATTTACATCACTTGCTGAAAGACAAAGTACGGGGCTATATATTTCATAACAGATCCAGGCATATACATTGATTCTGCTGTGGGCCAACAGAGTCCATGCTCTGTCCTGGGGAAGCAAAATTTAGTGTTATTTTAAAAAGCTAATTAAACCCACTGATGTATGACCGGTAAAAAAGTGAGCATGTCAGAATGCCGGTATTGCAAGAAGGTACTGAGAGAGAGCAGACTTCATGATGGAAAGGATGTCTTAAGAATGGTGCCAACTCCTGCCCTTGTCTTTCCAGAGAAGCCCTGTTTTTAAAAATAAACACATAACAATAAATACCCAGATAATATAATAGCTTCTGAGAAGTCTAATGGCATAATATAATGAAAAAAAATGCCAAAAAAAAAGGGCTCTATACTCCTTCTTCTCTCCATTTATTTATTTTAAAACATTCATTGAGCACCTAGGCCCTGTGCCGACTCTAAGAGATATAACACTCAACAAGAAGAATCGGGTCTTTGCCTTCAATGAGCAGACACTCAACAGGTTCTGATTGTACTCACTGTATGTACGTCACAGGTTACATTTCCTCTCTGTGGTTCAGTTTTCTTATCTGTTAGTTGACTGATAACCTGTGATTCTTTTGGTCATACCCTGGAAAATAGGCATGCAAGATGACAAATAGATATGGAGGACAGCAACAGAGGTGGTGGGGTTTCATTTGGGACATAATGAGTGTGAGGGTCACCAGAGATAGGAAAATTTTGGATTGAGACTAAGGATGGAAGCAGAGATTTAACATAAAGAGGAAATGAATTTACAGGGGTAAAGCTTTACCAGTTATCATTCTGAAGGTGGTTCCATAAGGGAAGGAGAAAAGAGGATGGATGAAAGGAATGCACAGTGTTAGCACCCTTACCACATCTTCTTGTGATTCCCGTCGTTGCAATGAGAAATTTGATATGCAGCAAAATAAAAATGTCCATGATTACACACTCGGGACCTTGAGGCATCCTCTCCAACCCAGTTCATTCTAGCTCTATAGACTGTATTTCTCATTCTCTGTTATGTGGCCTGTCCTAGAGTGCACAAAGAACAGAGAAGCAGCAAAGAAGGAAGCAATGCTTCCCACTGGGTGAAATCATGTGGAGTTTTATGGAAGAGGTAGCATTTAAGCTGGGTGATATTAGGACATGTGGCAAGGAGGGGCAGAATTGGCTGTAAGTCAAAATGCAATATGAATAGAGAGAGAGTAAAAAGCCAAGTGATGTAGAATGAACAATAAGATTGAAGCTAATGATATAGTCAAGAGACAACAACTTAGAGTGGAGATGTAAGTTAAAACCAGTTTTTCTAGGCTTTGAATACCAGGCCAAGTATTTTAGACTAACGCAAAGTGGCAGAGGATCCAATGTGGAAAGTCTATGAGTGAAGCAGTGATGTCCTCACAGTTGTACTTTGGAAAGTTTCATTTTTCCATCACTTTCAGATTGACTGAAATCCTTGGTTATCATCACCAAAAAACCTTGAAATCTAGAGGAAGAAAGTCTTAATTGTGGTCCCTGGCTTTTTTGCAAAGTTGGATTTTCTATGCTAATTCTATTGGTTTATTTCTGGCTCCTGTTAAAGTAAATAAAAACCGAGACCAGGCTTGAAGAATCCCTGAGCAGACAAGGCCAATGAAGCCTCATAAGTGACTTTAACCTTAAGGTTAAGTGAAACTTAACCTGGGCCATTTCTTGTAAATTCCTTTATTAAAGGAAAATAGAACTTAAGCTCTACCAATTAGAAGCAGCCACAAATGTATAATTATATAACTAGAGACTTTCTAACTGGACACATCAAATAAGGCAACTATAGAACTATAACCAATCAAAATATTTTCCTTGCTTTACTTCCAAACAAACAAACAAACCAGCCTCTTTGTTGTATTTCCTTGATGGAGCATCTGAACAACTTCTGGCTTGGAGTTGCCTGAATCATGAATTGCTATTTGCTCAAATAAACTCTTTTAAATTTTATTGTGCCTCAGTTTACTTTTTAACATTCCTCCTCCCCACCTACATCTCCTAAGAATATGTTGGACCCAGTGTCCTAAAATATTTTGACAGAATGGCAGGCTTCTCTGTTCCCCTTCTCTTTGGTTAAGCCACGGCACACCACTCTGCATATTAAGTGAGCTCTGATAAACATCTATTCCTGTGTTATTGCATTGCTCTCTTTGTCTCCATGTATCAAATTAATAAGTATATGTCCATGAAACAGAGTCTCAGACACAACTCTTAGATAGACATTAATAAATGCTATTAAAGCTCCTTGCATTTTGCCTTCCTCTGTACCTTGAAACCTGTCCCAGCGCAACATGGGCTCTCTCTGTTACCTAGAAAAATCCTCTGGGGATCTGAGTAGATGGCTACGAGAGTCAGTGTGGGCTATTGTTTCACCAATACCTTTTCACTGTCATCTGAAGGTCTCACAAAATAAAGGAAAAAAATAACAACAGCTCCTCATTTGTGTGTCTTTTTGGAACTATTCCATCAAAACGATATCCAAATGCCACTGTGTTTTGGGTACTTTTATAAGGGAAACAATTTGGTTTTGATTCCCCAAGAACACGTTTGTTGACCTGGATGAAGAAAACCTGCTCCACAATGAACAGCTGTCTTTGCAGGCAGTAATTCCATAATACTGTTCGCAATAGGTCCTTCTCCAAATGACCGTGTGATCCTACCTTCTAATATCAGGCCTGGAGCATTTTCCTCCTAATCTTAAAGGCTCGATTGTCTTTGTATTTTTTTTTTTTTTACTATTGAATTAATTTATGTCTTCCATTAACTAAGTTACTTTGTAAGACTCTACAGGTTCACTCAAAACCACACCAAAATAAACGGTCATATGAAATACTGGTTATTCTTTCTCACTTACATGACAAATACGGAAGTAGCTCCGTATTGTCTTACTGATAGCTGGGTACTAGATTCAGTGACTACCTCATTATGCATGTTTTATGGGAAGCCTATATAAGAACCATTAATGGTTCTTTTCCTGTTATACTTTAAACAATAACTTAGAAGTGGCATATACTAGAATATTTTCTTTGGAATTATTCACCAGCAAATTTGGAGAGATTTTAGATCTCACAAGATTTGTAACACAGAATATACCAAGAATGTAGGCTATGCGAGACACTTAATTTACTGTAAAATATTGTGCCTCTCAATATTAAAAGAGACAAAATGTTCTAGCATTAGCTAGCTATTTCTTTTACCAGAACATTGAATCTAAAATTGTAAGTAAAACTATCCAAATTGCTAGAATTAATTTTCTATTAAAATGTTTGTCTAAGGTGTTTTTCCATCCATAGACAATTATTTTTCATTACAAGTCTGCTAGAATGCAGGATGCCTGTCAGTTATTAGCAAGGAAATAATGCATAGTTTGTGACTTTGGAGTCAGGGGAGAAAGATGCAGATTGTGGATGACACATGTGAAGTGAAAACATCGCTCCTTAACAGCAGTGAAATCCCCTTCGACCCTCCTCCTACTTTTAAAAATCAACCTGGTGCTTAGCATTTTCCTAAAATGAAATTACAAATATTTCTTTCACTAGAGAAATATGGTCTGACTCATTATAGTGACTTATAGTACACCGAACAAAGAGGGTTCTATTCTGAATAGACTCTATACACACAAAGAGAGAACAGTCTGCAAAGAGATCGCCCATATGCAAAGTCCAGAGAAAGTCAGTTACTAAAAGAATCGCATAAATTCTTCCCCCTGCTTATCTGGAAACCCAACTGGCAAATACTCCCAAGAATTTTATATCAAGTCACTTTTATTATGCCCATAAGATGACCCTCCGGGGTTTGCTTGCAACTCATCTTCATTTTATTTTCTTTGATTATTTAATCATTCATGAAAGCCTGTCTCCCGTCTGGCACTTTCCAATTCTATAGAAGCTGATAGTAGAAAGATATATTTTTAAAGCATCCAGCGAGGGACTTCATTAATTCCACACACTCTCAAGACAGCACCTACTTGAAGATGATCAGGATGTTTTGCTGGCGTATACATGACTCCTGATTCTTGCTTTTGACGGTCATTTGGCTGAAAGTGATTCCACTTGTCTTTTGTTTCTTTAGCCTAATTATTCCCAAACTTTGTAGTTTTTTTTTTTCTTAAATCAGATCTCAGATAATAGTCAGATTCTGTCATCAATCATGGAACAAGCTTTTTGTTGGCAGGAAGTATGAAAATCTAGGAAAGCTCACTGCATTTATAATGTAGATTTTATGTTTCATTTTCCTTACAATATTTACTATGATGTTCAATTTTTTATTATTATTAAGACTTGCTTTGTACTCTGTAAGACAAAAACTGATTTTCAGAACTTAGAGTTCCCACTCAAATGCTCTGTTACTTGGAAGCATCTATTTCTGCCTCTATATTACTCTGTCCTTCTATTCTACTCCTCTTACTTTCTCCTCCAGCTTTTCCCCGTTCTCTGTTCTTCTTACAATGACCATGTTGTCAAGAGTTAAGTATGGCACATATTGAAAATATTAGCGTGCAATTGTGAGGTGAATGAAAGGTAAACCTCATAGCTGTGAAAATCACATATTGCTCTTATTTTTTATTTTGTTTGGTTTTGTTTTGGGGTGTGTGTGTGTGTGTGTGTGTGTGTGTGTGTG
>NW_012121265.1:13008478-13025448 GCF_000951035.1 Colobus angolensis palliatus
TTTTGTTTGGTTTTGTTTTGGGGTGTGTGTGTGTGTGTGTGTGTGTGTGTGTGTGTGTGTGTGTGTATGTGTATTTGATACAGGGTCTCATCCTATTGCCCAGACTGGAATGCAGTGGCATGATCATGGCTCACGGCAGCCTCCACCTCCTAGGCTCGAATGATCCTCCCACCTCAGCCTCCTGAGTAGCCAGGACTACAGACGTGCACCACCACACCCAGCTGTATTGTTTTTATCTGTTGTAGAGACAGGGTCTCACTGCATTGCCCAGGTTGGTCAAGAATTCCTTGGCTCAAAACATCCTACTGCCTTGGCCTCCCGAAGTGCTGGAATTACAGATGTGAGCCACTGCACCTGGCCTATATATTTTTTAGAATACAAAAAAATTAATATCACAGTAATAAGTAGATGGCCATTTCCTTAGCTACGTGTACACTTTTGATATCGCATAGAGAGGTTGTTTGTAGCTCCTTCTCTAAAGTGTATTTCTCTAATTTGGTCACTGTCCTACTTCAGTGGAGTAGGAGAACGTTAAAAAGGCCCGTGGGGATCAGACCTATCCTTGGCTACTTTCTCTTGCTGGGCATTATAAGAAATAGTGCTGCACTCTAAATTGGCGGCTGTTTCCTGAGGCACAATTCTAGAATTGTGAAAATTGTTGATCCAATTAGATGAGAGAGTTTTGTAGAACAGCAGCCCATTTTAAGCCCACATTACACAGCAATTCCAGTATAGAATCCTTTCTAAAGCAATGTGTGCTGGATGTTATGATAGGAAGTATTAAAAATTAAAAGGCTATATTATGTGCATGCACTGTATTTTTTTACTTTTAAGAAAGCAAGCTCTATATCAATAAATAACTATGCAGTTATAGTAGTAGCCTTTTGAGGTGTGCATATGTGTATGTGCATGTATGCATGTGTATGAAGGAGAAGAGAGAATGAGAAGAGAGTGTGTATAATAAAACAATAATAGAAATAATGTATAATATTAGTGTTTTAGTATATATTAGGTAAGACAGGGATGGGACTAGGGTGAAACAAGGGAAGTACTCACTTCAGAAGCAAAATTTAGGAACGTGCCAAAGTCAGTAATCAAAATTAATAACATTTTAAAACTGTATTTTTAAAAAATCATAATTAAGACAAAATATTTCATGGTGAAAAATATCAGATTATTAAATGAAGCAGGTTTAATAGTAAGGTACAAAACTCTTTGCTTACATTGTCTGGTTTAATATCCCAAACATCCATATAGAGTTGGTATAATTGTTACCCATATTTTACTGATAAGAAACCTGAGGCCCAGCATGGTGGCTTGTGCCTGCAATCCTAGTGCTTTGGGAGACTGAGGTGGGAGGATTGCTTAAGCTCAGGAATTCAAGACCAGCCTGGGCAATGTGGGGAGACCCGCTCTCTAGAAAAATGTGATTAAAAAATTCTTAAACAGAAGAAAAAGTATAAACCTGAGGCTTAGAGTCATGAAGAACAAAAAGAGAGCAAATCACCTGACAGTTTGCAGCCCCAGATTTGGAAGAGCATTTGCTGGAAGTTCAGAGATAGACATAGGTATCGCCTAATGTCCACTGTGCCCTGGGCAGTGCACAGGAATCGAGGTGGGACTAGATAGCAGATGCAGAAAGGATCCATGGCTGAGGGTTTTCGGCTTTCCAGCTGCAAAGTTAGGGGCAGTACTGATCTCCCTCATGAAAATGAAGCTGGCTTGTTATAACGTGGTGGACTAGTAGCCTCCAAGCCCTGTTCTTGTGCCTTGATATCCAGGGTTGGTGGAGCACTAGTGACTCTCCTAGCATAAATAGGAGCAAGAATTCATGCACTGGTTGCAGCTGGGTTGTTGAAATGTTTCTGTCTTGCCCAAACCTCAACACATTCTTACTGAGAGGCCCAAGTCCCTCCACTACATGATATAACTTCAGTGTAGTCCACTGCCGCCTCAGAGACTGACTGCCTGAAACTCCCAGGTGTGGCCAGTTTCCAGCGAGCAGTTTTCAATTCTCAAATGGCCTTGTTCTGTAGGAGACCATCTGTTTTGCTGGGAGGCCATCCTTCAGGAAACTTATCTTTCAGGGGCTCCCTGAGTTAGCCCTTAACTCAAGTATTTAATGTATTTGTGCAAGGCCATAGAGCCAATACGTTTGGAAAGTAAGGATTCAAATACAGGTCTGTCAGATTCCACAGCTCAAGCATTTAGCCGCTGTGTAATATTGACGTCATGTATTCATTCATCTGGAAAATATTTAATCTAGCTTATCTTGTGCCAGATCATTTTCTAAGCGCTGTATATACAATAGTAAACAGGACAGTCACCATCTTTATCTTCACAGGGTTTATTGGTTAAAGGACAAGGAACATAAATCTTCATGATTTTAAAGCAAAGGAAATCTCTCAGTGGGTCACTCCTCTTTCTCCAGGTTTATGTTGTGTGACACGATATAATGGACCATGCAAGACAATCATAATGTATTTAAAATGAAATCCAGTCCAGGCCGCAGCTTGCAAGGCTATGAATTTGGAGACCCTTGCTATCTTTCACCATCAAGTTTATACCACAGTCTCCCTTGCTTGTTACATTCCAACAATTCTGGTCTTGCTTTTTAGTTCCTCAAACATACCAAGTTCCTTTTTGCCTTGGGAAATGCTCTTCTCTCTATTGGTAATTTCCCTCTACTGGTTTTTCCCTTGAAAGCTATTTCATCTTTTGGGTCTCAGTCTAAATTTCCATTCCTAGAGAGGCCTCGCATGACCATGCTAAGACAAGTGGATGACCACTTTAATCATTTTAATTCTTTCTCTGTCTCTCATTGTTTCTTGTTTCCTTATCACTAATTACAATTTGTAATAATTTGTATCTATTTACTCATTTACTTAACTTTGTCTTCTTTAACAGACAGTAAGGCTGAAAACAGGTTTGTCTTGTTTGCTATTACATGCCTAGAAAATTGCAGTATTTTACATAAAAGAAATGCTCACTAAGTATCTACTGAATGCATGTTATGCTATAATAATAATTGTAGCAATAACAGCTACATTCAACCAGAATTTAATCTGTTTCAAACCTTTCTATAAGTGCTCACAGCAATTCATAAGGTAGAAGCTATTTTCATAAAAACATCTTATTTTATAATTATAAAGTAATCTTTAATGAGAAGAAATGCAAATAGTACAGAAGGTTTCTTTTATCTAAATCAACTCTCCAGATGTAACTACTGTTCATAGCAAGCTATCTCTTCTTGCTGATATGGTTTTATGGCTATAAATGCTCTCAGATTCTTTTGTGGCCCCAAATGTCAATAACTCCACATTTTAAAGTGAGTCTATAGACCAACTATAGAGAACTTATAAGAGTTGATTAAGAGCAAGAAAATAAAATTTCTGCTATTGGCCACTCATTTCCATCCTTTGAGACTGAGGAAACCAAAAAAGAAGATGCTGAAGTTTAGATAAAGGATTTATTTGGAGAGAATTGTTGGTGCTGTGGGTTCTATCCATGCATGGCTTGGTCAGCGTGTTCTTTTCCCTCACTTCAAGCCTCCTCTAAAAGAGGGCATCGAATTTTTTCCCATTAAGAGTTCTGGGGCAGCAAAGGAGAGGTTGTATCTGTGAAGCAATTTCATTTCTGTGGATGAGAGATCAACTGTGCATGTTTTCATTTGGCTAGATATGAACCACTTGTGAGAAAGACCAGCTCCGGCATTGTTGGAGAGAGCTGCCTAAAAGAGCAAGGAAACCTGTGCTAAAAGTATTGCCACCAAATGCCAGAAGGTGAAGGGAAATCTGAAACTGCCCACTGGTAGAGTCACATTTCTATGAGTCAATAGAGCTGTAATTGTTTCTGAAGAAATCTTCAGGAGTAGATGTTTCTGAAGAACTTACAAAGTACCACAGAGAAGAAAGAGTTAGCCTAACATATACCTGGTTCAGAGGAAACAAGTGACAGATCGCATTAGTACTAGTTAGCAAGACCTTTGCTGGTCCTACCTGCCCTCCTGCTTTTGCAGAAAGAAATAGGTACCACAACAGCATTACCTTGGAGTTGATTGTATATTGACATGGAAGTATTTGCATGACATAATACAGAATAGGAGGCATGGTATGCTCCTAATTTTATTTAAGTGTGTGTGTGTGTGTGTGTGTGTGTGTGTGCGTGTGTGCCTGCAATTTCATAGACTGATCAAATGGGACTCCACATACAACAAGAAAACAATTGAATTTCTTTTCCCCTATCTCTCACTCAAACCGTGCTATTCATTGAGAATCAAGCTCACAAAAGAGGTCACTGGGGAACCAGGCATTCAAAGAGTACTGTCTTAATCCGTAACCTGCACTCCTCTGCATTGTTCTATTGTGGCAAGCTGTGTATAGTTCAAACTTAGCAGGCATAAAGGGAGGACTATTGTTGATTAGGATGCAAAGTGTGCATATCTTAAGGATTATTATATCTTTTATCAGAATGGGCAAGAACTTTTTGTACAACATACATCTGGATGAGGTTTTGATTGTTGCAAGTCTAGGAGAATTTTGCTAATGCTTGTTGTGTTGCATAACTTCAAAAGTGAAACCCCCCTGGTGTGCAGAGATATGTGTCATGGTGCTTAGCATAGAATCAAGGCTTATGAAGGTCAGCAGGGTCAGAACTTGGCTCTGCACTTACTTACCATGTAAGTAAGGGCGTGGACAAGTTGCTTCTTCCTGAGCCTCATTTCTTCATTTCTAAAATTGGGTTAAAAATACCCATCTCATGTATTTGTTCTCTATTCAAAAGAAAATGCTGTTTAAAAGCACTTAGTTGGCATGTGTTATAGGCTCAAAATTTGTAGGCATCATTATATCCCCATTTTTCTTACTTTCTGCTCCAGTTGGATGGAGGTAAGGGAAAGAATTTTCTGTTTCAACATGTCTAGGGCTATTATCCAAGTTCTGAAAAGACCTTGGTAAGTGGGGCACAGCCAACAAATCACTTGTTCTGGTTTCATATAACAACAGTGGCCAACTGCCTTGTGTGGGAAGCAGGACCTTTATGATCTATGAGACTTTTACTATGTTGATATTGCTACAGATGTTACAACAGTGTCTTTCTTGGAATTTATAGACAGAAAAACCCATGACCTTGCAATCTTTAAAACAGGAAGCATAGAAACTGACAAAAAAATGTTATTTTTTGTTGTTGTTGTTGTTGTTGTTGTTTGTTTGTTTTTTTAGCACATCCAAGATTCTTTTATTTGGACTGAACCCTGACCTAGCGAATTAGCTAGTTTTTCAATGTCTGTTTACATACATCTAACACTGATGAAATTTCGGGGAAGACATTAGCATAAGGTACAAAAAAGGAACATTGTCTCTGCTCTTTCTACATCATCATAACCCCACCCCAAATCCAAGCACCACATGGCAGCCAAAGGGGCATTTTACAAATACCGTCTAGACTTGTGTAATGGACTGAGTTGTGTTTCCCCAAATTTACATGTTGAAGTTCTAATGTCTGATGTCTATATTTAAAGACAGGCCTTTCCAAAAGTAATCAAAGTTAAATGAAGTCGTTAGGAAGCATCCTAATCTAATAGGATTCCTTACAAGAAGAGGAAGTGATACCAGGAGTGTGCATGCACAGAGGAGAGGCCAGGTGAGGATGCAGCCATAAGGCAGTCATCTGCAAGGCAGGGAGAGAGGCCTTACCAGAAACCAGTCCTGCTGCCACCTTGATCTTGGACTTCTCAGCCTCCAGAACTGTGGAAAAATAAAATTTGGTTGTATAAGTCACCCAGACTCTGATATTCTGTTGTGGCAGCCTCAGCCAACGTAAAAACCGTCTTAAAAGTCTCTATCACTCCCCTTTTAGTTCCGAATAAAATGGAGTCTTCTTAACATGACTTCTGAAACCCTGTATCTGGCCTTTCCACTTTTCCAAACTTATCTCCTGCTCTTTTCCCCTACTACATGCCATCCACAGGGACTTGAATTCCTTTGACAGACAAAGTTTGTTGGGAAAAAAAGTAATTATCAAGGTCCTTACATGCGAAGCTTGTTTATCTGGAACTCTGTTTCCCTGACCGTTTGCACAGCTTCTTCTCTTTGTTCAAGTCTCATTTGAAATGCCTTCTCATCAGAGAGGTTATATCTGAGCATTCCATCTCAAGTATCTCTCCTTCTCCCCTACCCTCAGTACTTTTGACCATCTTATTTTATTCCCTTATCACCAATTATCACTATCAGACCTTATCTCCTTTATTTACCATCTATGTGTTTACTGTATGTACTTTCTCACTAAAATGAAAGCTCCCAGAGTGAGGAACCTGTGTATGTTGGTGAATGTCTCTTCTCTATCTCATTGTCCAGCAGAGAGCTTGATATATGAGCTGCTCAGTATGTGCATGTTGGATGTTGAATGAATGCATGCTTTTCTTCTTTCTGTTCCCTATTTTCCATTTCCCATTCCACTCTATGCCTGTCTCAGAGCTCATGTCTTCAGATATCTGCTTCATGTTTTCAGATATCTGCTCTAATTAACTACAAGCTCTTATCAAATTAAGATAATTCTTTCACAGGTGAAGTTGTATTTCCCTTGAAATTGGACTTCTTATGTTGGAAATTTAGTCAAAAGCAAAAATATTGACAGATACCATGACTTTTTCAGTACCCCTCAAGTTTAGATCACCATCAATAGCCTTTTATTCTCTCATCCTAAAGCTCTTACAGGGTCTTTAGATCTATAAGAGATAATAATCTTATATGAGGTAGAACACTGGCTCGTTTTGAAGGTCTTTCACTGCACCAGGGCTTCAACAAAAGAGAATTCCTTCTGCCCTGGAGGTATGAGCGGGAGAAAATGTGGGAATGTGTTGGTCACAAATACAGAAAAGCTCTATAACCTGATGACATTGAAAATCTGTAGTGTATAGTATAAACCACTAAACTATGGCTAGATTGACTCACAGCAACTATACCACTTCACATGCTGAGAAGACAAAAAAGTATTGTGCTTAAAACCAAATAGAATTCTTAATCACTAGTTTCCTCATTTTAAGATGCCCCCAATCTATTATCAAACCCTTTATCTCCATCTGTTCCTGCAAATTGTTCTAACTGAAGCCTTCTGATTAATGCTGTGATCTTTCTTGTCATTTTTCATTACAAGTCTTTGTATAGGAAATATTATCCTGCCTTCACGGAGGAAGACTCGAAGTTCATCTCCTTCTTCACTTCATTATGCTGAGTCTAAGCTCAGTTTCAATATCAAACACTGAGAGAATGATCTGAATCTAATAGAGTAGAGATTGGTTACAGAGAAGAACTGAGCAGGCCCCTACAAATAAACATGGTTTCTCAATGAATGTCTTGCTAACAGCTCCTTCCCCCTGTTTTATTAAAATAGCTTGACTAATTGGAATGGTTCCAGATTTTTTTTCCCATTGGCATCTAATGCATAATTTCAGCAATTTGCAGATAAAGATTGTATTAGCACTGAATATATAGTTATTTTCCTCCAATCGTGCATAACATAAAAAGGCTACTTTAGTTCACAGAATTCTTAGCACATAGATGGCTTACCAGTTCATTGAACAGCCCTAATAAAAACAGGCCAAACAGGTCTCTGTAAGTTTAAATGCTACCTTCAATCTATCCTGTTTAGCTTATCCCGATTGCCTATGCATGTAGAACTGTGTCCCTATTTTGCTTTAAACTCGATTTGATTAAAGCGAAGCTGCTTGTATTTCCTTTGCCACAAATATAAAGAGCAAAGGCAAATCCTATAAACATCCCTCACCTTTAACAGGAGAAAAAAATAACCATGACATCAGATCAGCTCAGAGGGCTGATGAGACAACTTGCAGCTGAAGAAAGAAGTGAGGATAAGGAAAAAAATAAAACCTTTAAAATTATGATAGACTGGGAGATGAAATATATTACCTTCGTGCCCTGGCAATGATTTCTGCTGAGAAGGGCATAGTCTTTTTTCCCCCCGCTTTTCCCCTTAAGAAACAATTTCCTAGGAATGCAAAGTGTTTTTTTCCCTATTAAATGGAAAATCATTGCAGTTCTGCAGTAATACTAAAAAAACTAATAAGAGAATGCATTCTATTTGTAAATATATTATCCTGTTGGCAGACTTACAAGAACAAACCAGCAGTGATGTTTGGTCTGGCATTTATTTCTACTTATAGGAACTGTCCCTAAAGTAAGTTGCTGATAACATTCAGTACAGCTTATTAAAATAGATGGCAAGACTTTTAAAGGACTTGCATCTTCTTTGCTTGTAAAGAAAGAAAAAATTCTGGTAAATAAAACTTCTAATGTTTATACAATCATATGCTATGGATTAGCCATTTAAATATATGGGATACAAGATGAAGCGTGAATGCATGTTGTCAATATTTTTATGATCGCTTTTGTTGTTCTTCACAAATCGCAATGTTATTATTCACTGTGATAACCTTTCTCCAATTCACAAATAAGAAAGATTAAAAACTGCAACCACTTATATACATACTTTTTTCCTTGATAAGCTCTCTAAGTTAGTTGGCATGATATTTTCACCTTGTGATCAGACTCAATTTCAAACCTACTCAGTATCATGGTATTTCCCCTAATATGACTGACTGCAGAGTTATTTAGCTGGATATATCATAATAATAATGTTTGTTAGGGTAGTAAAATAATAAAATAAAAAGAATTAACCCTACTCCAGTATGTCTATTTTCTAATTTAGCTCATTTTAAAAAACAATTTTTAATTTCACCCTTAGATATTCTATATTTGTTTCTCATGTATTGTATATTTTATTTAAATGAAAGTGTAGTGGGATACAAGTTTTTTGTTATCTTCATTTCCTGCATATCTTGATCATTGTTACTTGTCTTGCCTTTTACAAACAGCAGTCTTCCTGAGGACTGCTTCTGGAATGAAGTAGTAGTACTTCTGGCCCTCTGAAAACTCTGAATCACTATTTTGCTCTATAAAAGTTTACGTTTATTTTTATTACAGTGATTGTTGTATTTAGAAAAAATCCACCACTTTTACCTCCACAATTTATTTAATAATAGATAACCTTTATTTAATAGATACTGCCTGATGGACACTGTTCTAAGTGTGTGGGAACCCAAAAGAAAAGAGATGGCATATTCAAAACGGAGTATTTGGGAGTTTAATTAAGGAGCTATTCACAAAAACATGGGCAGGATTAAGGTAAACCAATAGAAGGTGGTGAGGTACCTCTAAACTAGAAGGAGCAAAAGGTGGCAGAGGTTAACAGCACTTGGCAAAACTGTAGATGTGGAAGAATGCCACTCAATGTCTGCCGCTCGATACTTCAGTTTTGGTAGACAACTGCAGCACTCTCTATCTGTGGCCTGGCAGGGAGCTGGCCCATAGGGAAAAGTACACAGACTTCATTTTCCTCCTGCCCTCCGATTTCCTGCAGTGTCTTGCATTTGCTAAACCTGTTGGGAAGCCAGAAGAGAAGGAGACTTTATCGCAACAGAGTACACAAGCCTGACCCCCAGACACCAAAATGAGGGGAGAAAAGTGGAGTGTAAACCCATGGAGGATAGTGGAAACCCTCCAGCCCAAAGTGATTCCTGTAGATAACTGATTCAATCCTCACAATGACTATACCATACCGATAAATAACATTAGTCCTATTTTACAGGTGAGGCAACTGATTCAGGCAATCTGCCGGTGGGTCATACATTTCATGAGCAGCAGAGGAAAGATCTGAACCCAGAGAGTCTTTTCACACAAACAATACTCTGACTCACTACAATGTGCTACCCAAGGAATAGCTTTCTGCCTGCTCCAAAGACAAAACCCGAGACACAGAATATGTCTCTCTTCCTGGAGAATTTCTTCCTTTTCGTGCTCTCCCATTTTTGTGTCTACATATTTAATTTGAGAACCATAGCAGCCATGGGATAGTGTGATATCTGAGATATCATTTGAGACATTTTCTCAGAATAGTTATTTTTTTGAATCAGTAAACTATTTTAAGAAAATAGTCCCAGGACTTCCTAGAATTATTTTTAAATTGCCGGATAGGAGTGAGACACAGGGAAGGGTGATAAAAAGTATATGGAGAAAGAAACTAAATGTTGACTATATGATATGCTAGGTATTTTATGTAGTAATATTAAATAATAATAGTAATAATAGAAAATGTCATAATAATAGAAAACATTTATTGAACATTTACTACGTATCATTCCCTAGATCTAATTTTTGCATATTATGTTACTTAATCGTCATAACAAATGAATGGGATAGGAATTAGAATGCTCTTGTTATACATAAGAAGTTGAGGTTTTATGAAGTTAAGATCATCACATAGACACAAACAAAAGATAGAGCTCTAAATCAGACATAGGGTTGTCTGATGTCAAAAGTCCTGATCCTAACCAATGTGTATCCTTACTGTTAACCTTTGCCAGATGATCATCATTCAACTAGCTTGTTTAGGTGCTTAAGAGACTTTTATAGTTCATCCAGTTTTCCAAAGTCAATAAAGGACAAAGCTGGAATTGGAACTCATCAATAGGACTTCAGTACCACTTCTAATAAGAAGCACACAGAGGCATCAATTGTGTAATTTTATCTACTAGCACAATGAAGTCTCCTAGAAAAAGTGAACTGCTATTTTCATTGTGCTCACTTTAATAAGTCATAAAGGTTTAGGGTATATCTTCTGTAATAAGTCCACTTATGACAAATCAAATGTGACATCAATGGAATCAATTGAGTGAGTGGACACTTAGCTGGACAATTTATTTCTTTTGTCACTTAGTCACTGTAGTCATTTACAAACCATCTAACCAGGTCTAGAGATTTAGTTTTCAAATTAGTTATTGATCTAAACTCTAGGAAGCACATTTTTTTTTTCCCCCAGATTCAGAGGAATCCACAAAAGAAAAGCTTCAGGGTTATGATGAACAAATATCTCCTTTTTAAAGAATTTTCTTGTAGTTCTAAATGTCTACCTTAAAGAGATAACACACTGGCGTTTTCCATAAGGAGTGACTCAAGAAAACATAATGAGGGAGGATCTTAACCTAGTAATCTTTTTTTTTTTTTCTTCTTTTTCTTCTTGAGACAGAGTTTCGCTCTGTTGCCCAGGCTGGAGCGCAATGGTGTGATGTTGGCTCACTGCAACCTCTGCCTCCCATTAACCCTAGTACTGTTTATCATACCCCTCTGCAATGCAATGACTTAGGTCACAAATTATAATATTCTGATATTATAATTTGAATGGTTTATTCTTATATGTATTAGTCTTCTATTACTGCATAACAAGTTATCAAACACTTAGAAGCATAAAACAACACACATTCATTATCTCACAGTTCTGTGAGTTAGGAGTCTTGGTAAAGCTTAGCTAGATTCTCTGCTCAGGGTCTCGTAACTCTGTAATCAAAGTGCATCCAAGCTGGATTCTCATCTGGAGGCTGGATTGAAGAGAAGTCTGCTTCTAAGCCTACTCAGGTCAGTGGCAGAATGCATTTCCTTGAGGCTAAAAGGTGTATGTTCTTGGCTTCTTGCTGAGTGTTGTCCAGGGTTTGCTGTCAGCAATAAGAGGCCAATTGCAAATCTGTCACATTACCCTCCCTACAGGCCCTCCTATAACACAGTAGCTTACTTTTTCAAGGCAAGAAACAGAGAGGAAGAGACTTTAGCAATACCTACACAGGTACTAGAGACTTACATAATCACCATAATCTTTGCCATACTAAGATTAGAAGCAAGTCCTAGATCCCACCCCCAACTCAAGGTAAGACATTTCACAAAGGTATGACTGATAGGAGTGAGGAACCATGAAGACCACCTTAAAATCTGTCCTACACTGTGCTAACATGGAAACAAGCTCTTTCTGGAAAGCTGCATTGAATAGCTCCAAACACATTATATCATTCAAAGGGCCAAAGTCTAGAGTTTTCTGGGAGATAACCTTTAGCCATGTGTAGTAAATAGATTTTTAGGAATCTTATTGTCTTGTAAGTACTAGAATCCTATTAAATCTAAGTTAAACTATAAAAAATAATTAGTAGACAAGAAGCTACCTGTCTCACAATATCTGGACTTTAGGCACAGTTTGGAATCATGAATCATGTAGTTGTAGGGAAGCAGAATTTCTCTATTTCCATCTCTTGTTTTTGTTTCATTTTGACCTGTTGTATTCTCCTTTCATATTATAGACAAGTTTCTCTTTTTGTATTGGCCCATGTGCAGGAAAATGTTTGGAATGGAAGAAAGACTTGAAAGAATTTTCCATTTATGCACTTTCGGCCAAGAACTTAACTACGAATTATACATTCATGACCAAGGGGCAAAAATATGTAGCTTACCTCAACCATGGTGTACTTGGAGGTGGGAGAATTTCTAGAAAAGTGATAAATGATAGAGTTGGAGTCTTTTATGAATTATTTAATGTCTAGGAAATCTCTCTCTCTCTCGTTCTCCTTCTCGTTCTCTGTCTTATTTTTCTATTGAGTGAGTGAGACATCAGACTGTGCTTTTCAAGAACTTGAGTCTTAAGGTCCTGAATGACTGGCATTTTTTAGCACTGTGATTTGTAAATTTAAATGTTCAATAAATGCTGAGTTTAATCTGTTGTGCTGAGTTTAGTCTGTTCTATTTTCAATGACAGCAAGTCAGAATTTTACTCTGCTGCTTAAAGCCTTCCAAAGGCTTCCTATTTTCTTCAGAACTTTCAAAGTTCTTAGGATGGGCTATGTGGCTTATAGGATGAGGCCACTGTTTCTTCTCTGACCTCATGTCCACCTACTTTTCCACTCACTCACGGGGCTTTAACCACACTGGCCTTCTTTCTGGACCTGGAAAGCACTAACTAACTTCTGGCTCAGGCCTTGACGCTTGCTGTCTCTTCCCTTTAGCAGAGTTTCCATTTGAATCGCTGAATATCTCCTCCGTCTTCCTCTCCCTTCCTCTCTCCCAATCAAGTCTGTTTTTTAAATGTTGCTTTCTTAGGAGTCCCTTGACTACCCCCGCATTTTTTTTTTTTTTTTAATGAAGTCTCACTCTGTTGCCAGGCTGGAGTGCGGTGGCTCAGTCCTGGTTCACTGCAACTTCCGCTTCCCTGTTTCAAGCGATTCTCCTGCCTTAGCCTTCCGGGTACCTGGGACTACAGGTGCGCACCCCCATGCCCAGCTAATTTTTGTGCTTTTAGCAGAGACAAGGTTTCACTGTGTTGGCCAGGACGGTCTCAATCTCTTGACCTCATGATCTGCCCACCTCGGCCTCCCAAAGCGCTGGGATTACAGGCGTGAGCCACCATGCCGGGCTGATCACCACTTTTAGAATTGCAAATGCTCTTCCTTTTTCCTTCATTCCCTACTGGCATTCCCTAATTTATTGCATCTAGAGCATTGATCATCAACCAGCATACCAAATACTCTGTCTTACTTGCTCCCGTGTTTAGTACATATTTCCACATCTAACATGCAATCTTCATGTGGGCAGGCATTTTTGTCAGTTTAATTCAATATTATGTTGCTTGTGGTCAGGACTTGGTACACAATAACCTTTAAATATGTACGTATTTCTCACAATAATTGACTTGATGACCACCCATATGATTTGTTTAGATTGAGACTGTGGGAAAATTTCTTTGGGTCATTCTTTCCAGCAGTGTGTAAAAGGCATATTCTTGGACATGCATAGGATGCCAGGTGGAAGTAGGAGGCATTGGGGGGTGTGAAAGGAGGATATCTGAGCTGCAGTTCGGAGGAGTTCTATGGCCTCTGAAATTCTTTGTTTTATACATCAGTGTTTATACATACTTTATAATTTAGTGCCTCTTAGTTTTCTGGTCATTGAGAGCTATGCTCTTTGCGTTGTTTCTGCAGCTTTTTAAATTTAAACATTGAGTAGAAGATTTATATCACTAGAAAATAAAAAAGAATGTTGTCAATGTCAAAATCATACGCAGTAAAAATGACTGTAAAATAGCAGTCTTTTGGTTGTGCAACTGATGTTATACCTTGTTTTATTAGCCCTGGCAGAATTTTGTAAATTGGATTTATATTTCCTAATTTCTATCAGTTTGGCTTTTTCATTACTTTCAGCTTGGACAATCAAAATAAGGCATTCATTATGTTTCTCTGCTGTGTTTGCACTTCTATCCAGGCAATAAACAGGAAGATGCCTGCATATACAAATCAGATGGAGAAGAAACTCTGCTTACAAATTGAAGACTTTATAGCTGATCTCATGGCCTTTCTCATTCACCAGGAAGGCTGGGGCAAATTCAATCCTTTGATTAGGGGGAGTAATATAAAATAGTTTGGGTGACTAAGACAAATGAGTTCAGTGATTAGGGAGAACATGGTATGTCATAAATGCATTAACTTGTTCCCAATCTTATTCACTGCATCAGGCACTGTTCATGCACCACTGCATAGTCTCTCAGTTTTACCTGAGTCTTACTTCAGCAGAGGTTGCAGTGATGCACTCTGAAAGGATTCTGACCAGCTTCACTCAGGCTCAACCTGCCAGTGTCTGCCTCATACCTGTGCCATGTACTTCTTACCTCCCGCCCCGGTTCTTCTGTGTTGACACGGGGCTTTGCATGTGGTGGACATTCCTCTGTGACTATAATAGTGAAACCTGCTTCCTTCTTCACTTTCCTGACCTTTATCCTGCTCTTAGGATGCCATTCCTGAATAAAGCAGTACATTATACATCTTTGCATTGCACTCTGCTTTGTAGCAGAAGGCAAATTAAGACAGTTGGTATGGGGGTGGGGAGGAGGCGGGAGAGCTCTAGAAAGAAGATGAAAATTTGGAACTTGATGACTCTTTGATCTGGTGACAATAAGATCATTACTGGTGATAATTGGGGTGGTTGTAACCATCAAGGCTTTCAATTGTGAATAATCAGAACAAAGGGCAGGTAGAAGGTGAACCACTGGTTTTGCAGTGGCTGAGGGTTTGGATGATGTCAGGGAAATGATAATCATAAGAAATGTGATTTTGTTCTATCCCTCTTTGGAAAACTTGAAATGAGAACATGATAGGCTTAGGGCAGCCAACCGCTAACTCTAAGCACACTACAAAGCCAAAGAGCCTCTGGGACAGCTATGAAGGGTACTTTCATTTTCTGAAGCCATAGCACAGAATGCACTGAAAGCCAGGCTCATTGTAAGAGTGACCCCTCCATGCGGCATCCTTCCTGCAGAAGACCGGCCAGTCCCATGGTGGCAGGTCAATTAATTTGGATCCCTTCCACTAAGAAGGCAAAGTGTTCCTTCTTACAGGAAACAACACCTACTCCAAATATGGGTCTTCCTTCCCTACCCGCTGTGTTTTCACCATCACAACTTAAGGACTTAAAAATGCCTGACCTATTGTCATGGTAGCCCACACATTATTTTGAAACAAAGGACTCTTGTACAGCAAAGGAGCTATGAAAAAGGTTGCATGATAACAGATGCATTGTTCTTACCATAAACCCCATCAACCAGAAGAAGCATTGTTAAAGGATTAGCTAAAAAGGTAGGGAGGGAACAACATCCTGAGACACTGAGGTACTACTCACCAGAATACAGTCTGTGCTGGACCAAAAGTGTTCACAATAACTGGTATACATAAGCCTGGGAACCAAGGAGTAGAAGTAGGGCTGGCTTTTCTTACCTTACCCCAATGATCTGCTTGTGGAATTTGTGTTTTCTGTCCTCCTGACTGTAGGCTTTGCCAAGTTAGTGGTCATAGATCCTGAGAGAAAGAATACTTCTCTTAGAGACACTAATGTTTCTGTTGAATTTTAGGCTTTAGCTACTTTCTGGTTGCTTTGGGATTCTTAAGTTAGTGAATAGGTGTTTAAAAAAAAAAAAAGAGTTGCTAGACTTAGGAGTAGCAGACCCTGATTACCACGATGAGCTAAGGTTGGTTCTACATAGTTGGGGATGAGAAGAAGGTATGTTTTGAATGCACAGGGTTCACTGTGGCACCTTGTGTTTCTGTACCCATGATAAGAATAAACTCTTGATAAACCTTGACTTTAAAAAAAGTAAAACAATTGAAAACACAGATATGGAAGGGATAAGTGCCTGGGTCACCCCACCAGATCAGCCATCCAGATAACTGAAGTGCTAACCAAAAGTGAGGGAAATTGAGAATAGATGATGGAACCAGATATGATAAATACCAAAGATAGTCTTGGCGCAAACTGTAGCAGTGTGGATGGTAGCTTTTTCACTGGCCTTCTAGGCTGACATATTTTCAGATATTGTGTCTGTTCTTACCTTGAATAGGATTCTATGATAGATGGGGTTTGTAATTCACCTTTCAAGGAAAAACAAAGCGTGGTGTCCCTACTACAAATGGGAATTTCATCCTGCAGTATTGGAGCTGGATAAAATGAAGAGTATACCATCAGACATAGTTTCCATGACATCTTGGAGGATGATCACAAGATGGAGCAATCACTTGCGCTTTGGAGCTGTGAGCTCTATAGCACATCCTTGTCACAGGCTGACCCTCCTTTCTTGCTCTGCAATCCTAGTCCATCACTCCTGCTCCATGGGATTGCACTCCAAAATAACAAAGTAACTCAGTAAGATTTTGCTTTGTTTCTGCTTTTGTGGGAGTGTAAACTGAGTTATCTACTATATATTTTAATAATTTAATAATTTTATCAATAGTGTTTTGTTATTTTAGCTTCAGACCGAAGAGTTTAAAATCACATTACTTATCAGTTGGGTGATGTTGGGCATGTGGCTTAACCTCTCTGAATTGTTGCTGCTTGTATAGGTTGTTGTAATATCAAGAAAAGGTTTTTGTAATATCAAGAAAATATCTTCAAAGCATATTAGATATTTAATAATGGTAATTGTTATTGTTGTATTACAAATTCTTTGTTCATGGTTGAGCTAACAAGTAAAAAGGAGATTATTTCCCCGGATTACATGGAGGGTATGCTAGAATGCATCCAAATCTGTGGATCCACCAG
>NW_012121265.1:13027168-13029459 GCF_000951035.1 Colobus angolensis palliatus
CCAACCAGATAGGCTAATGAGATGTTGGGCCTCGATAAAGGAGGATCCAGGAAGGAAGTATTGCCAAGATCAGGTTTTGCTGCATTGCCATGTTAGGAAGTCACAGAGCAAAGAGCAGAGGAAGAAAAGTTGAACTTCAGGTGCTCGGTAGGAATTATAGGGGGTGTGGACTAGTGGACTATAAGACAGCGTGGCAGCAATTCTGCTCCACGCTATTCTGCTCTAAGATTTTTTTTTTTTTTTTTTTGAGATAGAGTCTTGTCCTGTCCCTAGGCTAGAGTGCAGTGGCATGATCTCGGCACACTACAACCTCTGCCTCCAGGATTCAAGCAATTCTCCCTTCTCAGCCTCTTGAGTAGCTGGGACTACAGGCATGCGCTACCATGCCCGGCTAATTTTTGTACTTTTAGTAGAGATGGGGTTTCACTATGTTGTCTAGGCTGGTCTCAAACTCTTGACCTCAAGTGATCTGCGTGTCTCAGCCTCCCAAAGTGCTGGGATTATAGGCGTGAGCAACTGCGCCCGGCCCAAGATCTTTTTAAGTAGGAGTGATCCTCAAGGTTTGCTATGTGGGCTTGAACAAATCATTTATCTTTTTAGAATTTAGAATCATTTGCTATAAAATAAACGACAATAATTTATTTATAATACTCTAATTAGACAATATTATTAGCCTGTTCTATTGCCTATAAGATGAAAATTAATACCAGCATTATCTATTATTCCTATTTTGAAATGGGATTTTTTTTTTATTCTTGAAAATTTGCAGCCTTCACTAGTCACTAGTTTCTCCTCCTTGTCCCAAGAAAATAAGACATTCATCCCAATAACCCATCAAACTCTGCTCTGACTTGTAGTACCTTTATTTTCTTGGATGTGATCTTCAAAACAACTGCCAAGGATTCTCGTAGAAGATATCTGAAAGTAGTCATTAAGGCTTGAGTGGAGTGAAAATGTCTCATTAAAACGATACTGCTGTCTTGTGACTATAACACACAGCTTCAAATAAGTATTAAGACTGTTGAAGATGCTGTACAAGACATAGCATAGAGAAAATGGCTATTTGTTAGAAGAATACCAGGAGTGAGATCTAAGGAGGAGAGATTGAGTCTTACCTGGCAGATGCAGACCTTCCTCAGTGACCTGCCACTGGTTTAAGCCGGCAATGGCTTTGTGGGTTTGATTTCAGAATCTCAGTGCCCAGCAGAAAAAGGGATTTTTTTTCCAGATAGATTTTGGGGAATTATACACATGAGGCTGGTGACAGAAAGTATGAGTTGCATATAAAATTATCTGAGCACCTAAACGTATCTTTGATTAGTTGGAAATTGCAATTATTTTATAATAATACTTTAAAAGCAGCTTCTAAGAAAAAAATTTGAACTTTTCCCTCCCATTTGAAAACATTTATTTGAGATTAGCAGAAAGTATTAGAGAAATATCTGCTTCTTCTGAATCTAATCCTTCAAAGACAGGATGGCTGGATGTTTAGACAACTTCATCAGAGTAATTACAGCACTCTTTGAAAAGTTGGGCTTATTTAGATGTTCTGAGCCAATTATAGGGCTCCCCTATTTTTCTTGGTTATACTACAAAATTCAAGTCAAATTTTCCACTGAAAAATGCAGATGAATTGTTGTATCTGGCAGTGGCAATAATATCTACTTCTCATGGAATGATCAGTGAAGATTCAAATTACATATATAAAGCATTTTCTTAACTATCAAATAAAGCCTAATTTTATTATTGTTCTTACCTATTCATTTGTTTCTTAAATGCAAAATATAGTTGGTAAAAATTATGAATTTGTTTCTTTTTCTGAAGCTGGCCAGGAGTCAATCATCATTGTGAAAACTTTGTTTTGTTAGACCCTAAATATGGTCTATACATTCTGTATTCTTATTCAACAATGTTGAACCATGAAGAGAGACATCAACCCCTGCCCCAAGGAAAAAATGGAAGGAAAAATTGTAACAATGTGGTCTTAGTATGTTAGAGTCAACTTTTATTGTGAAATCTGTTTTGTTAGACCATATTTAGGTTTCACAATGAGAATTGACTCTAACATAATCACACCTGTAATCCTAGCACTTTGGGAGGCCGAGGTGGGTGGATCACCTGAGGTCAGGAGTTCTAGACCAGCTTGGCCAACATAGAGAAACCCTGTCTCTACCAAAAATACAAAAATTAGCTAGGTGTGATGGCGGGTGCCCGTAATCCCAGATACTGGGGAGGCTGAGGCAGGAGAATTGCTTGAACTTGGGAGGCGGAGGTTGCAGTGAGCCGAGATC
>NW_012121265.1:13032719-13099974 GCF_000951035.1 Colobus angolensis palliatus
AATAAGTTGGAATTGAAGAGGGAGAAGTCACAGTATTACAGTTATGTAGAGAAAAATACATAATTGTTCATTATAAAGAGCGAATACTTTGAAATAAGAATAAAGAACAACAAAGGAAAACTTCAAAAAAACATTATTTAGTCTTTAAAAAATGTTCTGTTAACATCCTAAGGTCAGATTCTGGACTCAGTTTGGGTACCTGAACCTTGCAAAACGAGAAGGTGTCCACTCATACATACAGAACCAGATTCCTGTAAGACTGACCTACTGTCAAACCTTCTGTGCATAGAGATCAGTTACCAGTTTAGCTCCTTATGATCATTGTATACCTATGAACTCACTAACTAATATTAATATAATTATTTTAAAAACTTATTTGACAGTTTTGGCAATAGATCTGTCCAAGTTTAATTCAGAAAAAAGAAAGTCTGAATTGGGAAGTGTGCTTCCCCTGAGTCTTATCTCATTGAGTTTCTATATCAACACTTTTTTTCTGTATTAGGGGTACATAGTCAATTTTATACATCTTAACCTAAAATGGTTTTGTAGCATCTGAGGAAGTTGAATTAAATCTATATGTCATGTGTTATTAGAATTTTTAATATTTAGTAATCCATATTCTTGTTCTTAGCTATTTAGTAAAGATTTTACTATTTTATTGTAAATGATAATTTCTTTGTTAATTTGTTTTCTCTACAGATATCTGTACTTAATCTGATTTTATAGTATTATTGGTATAAGAGAGTTTATGAGGGCAAGAAAGAAAACTACAAATTCCTACTGTTCTAAAATAAATGTTTGTTGGCAAATGGTCAACAGGTACAAGAACGTGTGCTCAACAGCATCAGTCATCAGGAAAATACAATCAAGACCATAATGAGATCTCTCTTACCTCTGAGGATGGCTGTATCAAAAGGACAAGAGAAAAGTGTTAGGAGGATTTGAAGAAAAGGGAACCTTTGTATATTGTTTGTGGAAATATAAATTAATACAGCAATTATGGAAAACAGTACGTTTGTTCCTCAAAAAAAAAAAAATTAAAAATAGAACTATTGCATGGTTCAGCAATCCCACTTCTGGGTATATTTTCAAAGAAAATGAGGTCACTATTTGGTAAAGTTCTCCTCACCCCTATGCTTATTGCAGCATTATCCACAATAGCCAAGATATGAAAGGAACTTAAGTACTTGTTCATTGTTAAATGGATTTTTAAAATGTGATAACCACACATGCTGGAATATTATTCATTTTTTAAAAATAAGGAAACCTGACATTTGTGACAACATGGAAGAATCTGGAAGACATCATGCTAAGTGAAATAAACCAGTTGCAGAAAGATGATTACCTAATTGTCTCTCTTACATGTGGAATGTACTCTCAGAGACTGAGAGAAAGAAAAATGCTACCAGGGATTGAGGACCAGGTGAGGCGTAAAAAATGGAAAGATGTTAGTTAAAAGTACAAGCTTTCAGCTTTAAGAGGAGTAAGTTCTGGAGACCTAAAGTACAGCATGGTGACTATAGCAAATAGTAAAATAGTGTATTCATGAAATTTGTTAGGAAAGTAGATCTTAAATATACCTACCACAAAAAACAAAATGATAACTATGTGAGCTGGCAGACATGTTAATTAGCTTGATTGTGGTTATCACAATGTTTATGCATATCAAAATATCACATTGTACACAGTAAATAATACAATTTTTATTTGTCAATTATACCTTAGTAAAACTTGGGGGAAAAAAGATGCATCCATTTGGAACTCAAGACAAAAAAAATTAAAGTTCTTGAATATAACCAAAAGCAAATAAATAACTACAAACAATCAAAATGTGCTGCCAAACAAAACTTATCCTCTGTGTTTTTTAGGGCTCTCCCTCTCTCTCTCTCTCTCCCCTTCTCTCTCTCTCCTTCTCTTTTTTTCTCTCTCCTTCTCTCTCTTTATATAGATAGATACCTCTAATATCTATCTATCTATCTATCTATCTATCTATCTATCTATCTATATCTATCTATCTATCTATTGAGAAATATTATGCCATTATGCAAACTGAGAAACTATCAAAGACAGTGGTATCATTCAGTCCAAGTCTGAAGGCCCAAGGACCAGAAAGCCAATAATAGTATAACTACCATTCTTATTCCAAAGTCAGGAAAACAAGGGGTGAATGGCAGTGGTGTAAGTCCCACAGGCCAAAGGCCCAAGAAATAAGAGTTCTGATGTCTAAGGATGGGAGAAAATAGATGATCTAGCTCAAAAAGAGAGAGAGATAGAGAAAGTCACCTTTTCTCTCTCTTTTTGTTCTATATGGGCTCTCAATAGATTGGATGATGCCCACTTACATTGATGAGGCTGGATCTTCTCAGCCTACTGATTCAAACGCTAGTATCTCCAGGAAATATCCTCACAGATACATCTAGAAATAATATTTTACCAGGTACAGCTATCTGGGCATTCCTTAGCCCAGGCAAGTTGATACATAACATTAACCATCACATGCTGTAAATCCAAAATCCTAAAATAACAGGTCTATAGTTGGCAATTCTGGCTGGCTGTTATCTGGGAGACTACCAAACTTATATACATTTATTTTGCTAGGAATATATGAAAAATCTTTGTAGGTAACAATATGTCTTTTTACTCCTGTAATTTTCACTTCCTGACAAATCCTCCCCATACCAAATATTTTTTCTACCTAGCCCTTGTTTAAATTCCACATTTTCCCTAATGATTTTCTTAATTACAGTGATTGGAAATTAAATTTATTTTCTCATATCTAATACTGCCATATAATTTTGATAGGTGTTATGAGTTTTAGGATTCTTAATACATTATAAACTCCCAGTTAGTCGAACTTTGCACATGACATCTTTTTTCATAAGAAAAATATTGAATATCAAAAGATCTTTTATCCTTTTAACACCATGTTAAAGTAATTCCTTAAAAGATTTCAATATGGGTGTTTTGGGGAATTGCAGATACAGTCCAAGTTTCATAACAGAAACTAGTTCATGAGTTAGAAAGTGGGAAAAGAGAAAGCAGTCCTCTGGTTCTATATCTATTTTATAATACTTTAGAGACCGGAGAATATTGGAATCAGGAGATTTATAAAACACTAGCCCTCCAGCTTTCTGATGTTTGGTTTTCCAGATGGTACATTGCATATTGTGGTTATTCATACAATACAGAGAAGATTAATTAAAAGAGCAAAACATGTAAGTGTCTTTTTAAATCACAACTTTAATACTCTCCTTTCTCCACCTCCTAAGATTTGGATAAAATATTTTTCCACATGGAAGTATTTTTATTTGCAATGCAAATTCATAGTGTCGACCAATCCCATTATTATTCAGGCCAGACATATCTAAAATGGTAAACATAAACTGAAGGTTTACCTGTAAATTTGTGGCATATATTCAAACTCACTGATGATTTTAGATAAACGTAAGTAGAGAATCTAAATGAAAATATTTACTTACCTTAGGGAAATAAAGCTTGGAAAGCTGGTATCAACTTTCCTTCTGTCATATAAGCCTTGCTTATCCCTACTTCTGACCATTTACTCACACATTTCCACGCAAACTTTCCTCTTCTGGGCTCCTTTGTATTAGTTTATATTCAGTGGTTAGTTTAAGTTCTATCTCAAAATTAGTTTCCTCCAAGTTACTGTTCAAGATTTTCCTACTCTGAAAATTTCTTTACCTAGATTTACATTTAGTACATACCTAATCATTGTTGTATGTATGTTCTAACTTGCTAATATGTTATTTTGCCATTATTTTTGGATGGGATTGTCTTTTTTTACTTGGAATATATGCTTCTTAATATCAGAAACTTTGTTTCAAGCTTGTCTTACCTGCAGCCCAAGGGCCACATGTAGCCCAGCATAGCTTTTAATGCAGCCCAACACAAATCTGTGAACTTTCTTAAAACATCATGAGTTTTTATTTGCATTTTTTTTTCTAGCTCATCAGCTATCATTAGTGTTCATGTATTTTATGTGTGGCCCAAGACAATTCTTCTTCTAATGTGACCCAGGGAAGGCAAAAGATTGGACACTCCTGCTTTATTCCATTAATCTTCTACTTAGGGGTTAAATGTTAATGGTGGAAAAACACATCATTAATATATTAAATGAGAGAGTTAAAATAAACAACATTAGAAAATACTGAAATCCTGGACTTTGTCTGATGAGGTGAAATTTTGATAATTGTAAAGTATTATCTTTTGGTTCACAGAAACTAGAGCTCAAATGCATAATAGAGAGATATTGTAGCATAGAAGTATATGTGAAAAGGTCAGTGTTCTATCTGGCTCTAAACTAAGTCATTGGAGATCAAATATGCGTGTTATAGAAATGATACCTATTGAGAATGGTTGGAGTTCATGATACAAAAGCTGAAGGAAGGCTCATAAGATAGGTAAAGTAGATAAAAGTTCATGAAAGCCTTGCATGTCATTATTTTTAGGCCAAGATTTATTGAGCACTAAACAGATGATAGACACTGAAACTAATCAATTTATATATATATATGCACACATATATATACACATATATATATATATATCTCATTCAATCCTTGCACTATCCCTAAGATATAGGTGGTTTTATCCACACATTATAAATGCAAAACCTAAGCCTTAGGGAAGTAGAATACCTAAAAATAATTTGAGAAGTTTGTATTGGTTATTTGCTATGAAGTTGCAAACAACCAAAAAGAGAATAGTCAATGAAACAATTTATCCAAAAGAGTGATAGTGTCAGATGTAGTTATAAGACAGAGGGAAACTTCCTTGATTTTCTATAGAAAATAGTAATCTTGAGAGGCGGGAGAGCTGTATGCAATTTGGATGGGGGAGGATAAAACTTGAGATTTTGGTAACCTCTCTACTTACCCATTTGAGAATCACTGTTTGACAAACATTTGTTGATAGCAACATGGAAGGGGGATTTCTATTATGTCCACTTCAATTTAGTATTCTAAGAAAGAGAATGTTCGGTCTGTTCTCTGCATGGTCTGTTCTCTACTTTTAATACATCATTTATTTGCAAGGCACTAATTAAGATAAATTGATAAAGTGCCTGTTACTGAGGGTCAAGCAATTAGGATGGTGAAGGCACAACATCATTTTATAATGAAAAAGCCAGATATGTATTTAAAGAAGAGAATATTTGTGCAGTGGAGGTAATATGCATTTTGAGTGATTACAAAATATAACTTTTTCAGGGTTTAGCTTGATATAAGTAGATAATTTTTCACAATCATCTTCTACATTGGAATGGATTGTCTTTGAAATAGATGAATTTCTAATCACTGAAGGTTTTAAAACATGCTATGCAACCTCTCATCAGAGGCATTATTCTCTCCCAGTTTTTCCATTGGATATGTGAAATTCTTTAACACCAATATTTTCTATGTTCCAAGCCTACTCAAACCAGCTTAACTTACAAAGGAATTCATTAGCTTATGTAAATGGAACTCAGGAGATAGAGCAAGCTTCAGGAATAGCTGAGACCCAGAGGGTTATCTACCCTTGATACCAGAGGTATAAATTTCATTTCTCAGGTTGGCTGTTCTCACGTTGACTGCAGGTTGGCATTGATCTTGAGTTGCATGCATCTTGGTTCATATTTACACAAAAGAAATGTTTGTTTCAATAAATTTACCACATTCAGTTTCATATCTATCCCTGATAGTTATAATGGTGGAGGTCTGGGTTATGAGCCCATCCCTGACCCAAAACTGTCAGAAATAGATTGTGCATATATTGATAAATTTGGCACATTCCCCTGAGCAAGAGTCTTCAAACTTTAGCATCGTAAGAATCACCTGTACTGCTTGTTAAAACACAGATTCCTGGGCCCAACCTCCAGAGTTTCTGCTTCAGCTGGTATGAGATCCAATTATTTATATATTTTTCTCTTATTGCATATGTTTATTGTATGCAACATGACATAAAACATGTATACATTATAAAATAGCTAAACTGAATAATTAACATATGCATTCCTTCACATAAAATTTGCATTTAACACCTCCCCAGGTGATGATGATGATGAAACACTGCCTAGGCCTCATCTCAAAATAATTCAATGGGAATCTCTGAGAGAAGGGAACTCAAGCATGCGTATTTTTTAATGTGCATGCAGATCGCCTCGAAATCCTGTTAAAATGCAGATTCTGATTCATTAAGTCTGGAGATGGGCTTGAGATTCTGAATTGCTAATAACCTCTCAGATGATACGGATGCTTCCGATTTGAGGTACTGACTTTGAACAACAAAAACTCGACAAAATTCTGGTTGAATTAATATGAGGAAGGGCCTGGTGTTTCCAGTGTGTAGACATAGCTGAGAATCATTTTCTGACATCATCAGGACCCAGGAATTAAAACTCAATGCAAGAGCAAGAGGAGGAGTGGGTTTCTTCTGGAAAGATAGTCCCTTTGCCAGGCAGTGGGTAATTGGATTGGTTGGGTGATCTTTGAAGTTATGTTGTAACTTTTAGTTTCCAGGAATTGTCTTGAGTTCTTTGTGTTAGCCCATAAATAAGCAGAACTTAGCTTCAGAATCAATTTATAGTTGAGAAATCAACTTAAATATAAATATTTGTTTTGTTTTGTCAACTCAGAAGGAATCTGAAATCATAAAAATCTTCCATTTCTGGGCTCCAAGTCATCTTTTGTTTTAAGTCACCAGCATCTTAATTTTTTTTTTTTCTCATCTTAATCTTTTCTTAGAAACTTAGGCACTTATACAGCTGTCATCATGGAAAAAAAGTAAGGGAAAAACATTTTCATGTGCCACACAGAATTTGGATAAGCACATCAGTGATTTTTTTCCTAACTCATCTCCAGTGTTTAGTTTACCTTACCAATGTGTCTTGCTTACTAATAGCTGCTGATCAGAGCTGAATGAATAGATTTGTTTATAGGAAAGATTTGCATGATTGAGAATCAATAAGGCACGTTTAAATCCTCAGGTGATATGAAGAGAGGAAATGGGACAGATTAAGCTGGTGAGTGTTTACAATTTAATTGTGAGCAGACAAGTGGAAAAAATCTACTTTGGGAGAAAAAGGAAAAAGAAAAAGCTCTATGATGTCAAGGGTGAAAATATCAGGAAAATGTAAATACAGAGTCTGGATATTTTAGGCCTATGCCTTAGCCCACACTCATTAAAACTGATTTGAGTTAGTGGTCCATCTGTCCGTTATTAATGGGAGAGAATGGCTTCAGCAAGTAACTCATTAAATATGTGGTCTGTTTGGCCCAATGTGAAGTGATATATCTAAATGGCATTTGTAATTGCTTATGTGAAACTACTTTTAGAAGTGTCTTAAACCACAGATAAAAATAAAGAGATAGAAAAGAAGAAGAGACATCTTTCGGCGGATGCTTTTGTTGTTGCAGGTACCTATTATCTTTAATTCTGAAGCCTGGTTGGTGGAATTGAGATGAATTTGTTAGGGTCATATTTTAAATCTCAGGTAGCACTTCCCCCAGCTATCCACTATCTTTCCATGGCATATTTTATAGTTTAGATCTGCAGGGTAAGCCTCATAAAAATTACAAATTTTATCACCCCACATTAAAGTGACTGGTATGACGATCTGTATGAGTTAAGAGAATGGCTAATTATCTACCTCTTAGCATTTGCAAGGTCAGTGCATCAACCGCTAGGAAGGTCAGTATTGGGTGAAGGGCTGACAAGAATTTGGGAGGTTTTGTGAAAAGATCAATGACCTTCATTTGTCTTAGGAGGCAAAATAGGCTGAAACAATTCCAGCAGAGAGCAGCAATACCTACATCCGCATGGCATTGTGTCAGAGGCCAGCAGCAGATGGCAATAATGATAGTTGTAGCAATAACAACAATTACCAATAGAGTTTATTACTCTATGTCAGGCTATTTATATGTATTCTTCCATTTAATTTTGAAAACAACCACATAAGGTTTTTATTATACTCATTTTACTAACAAAGAAGCAGGCTTTGATTTTAAGTAACATACCAGAATGAGTTGACCAGACGTATATAACAGAAGTATGACTTTTGAATCAAGGACTGGCAGGCAGGTCAGCACTCCAGAAAACGATGGGTACTACAACTACTATCCTATAATTCATAGTGTTCTGACCATGGTCAATGTGACTTCCTCCAACTGTATTCTTAGAATACTAACATTCCTGTTAAGATGTTACTGAGTGTTCTTTTTTTTTGTGTGTGTGTGTGTGTGTGTGTGTGTGTGTGTATGGTTGGGGCAGGGAGGTTCCTACATGGGGAGGAGTTGGATAGGATTTATGAGAATGTCGAGTTATATAATGTTTAGCAAGTTCATCTCATATTACTTTTGCAAGGAGAGATACAATGAGGAACACGATCAATATATTACAGAATATTATCTCCAATGGGCCACAATTTATAAAGAGATGAAAGAGAAAAAGAATATGAGATCACCAGTTAAAAACCTAGTGTCTTAGTCTATTTGGGCTGCTATAACAGAATATTGCAAACTAGGTGATTATAAAACAACATACATGTATTTTTTTTTACATTTCTGGAGGCCAGAAAGTTCAAGATCAAGGCGCCCTGGAAGACTTAGTGTCTGGTGAGGGCCTGCTTCCTGGTTCATAGTTGTCCATCTTCTCACTGTGTCCTCACATGTCGGAAGAGATGAAGAAGCAATCTATAGCAAGATAGATTTTATATTTATATAAGAAAAGAAAGCAAAATATATCAGACTCATTGATGAATGTAGTAGGTCAAGCCATAAGAGAAAGTAAGAATGCAGACTTCTAGAAGATAATAAAGAATATATGGCAATTAAATAGTTGAACCTCAACTTGCTTCTCAACTTCTTTATAGCTAAAGTGTCTCAAATTTAAGTGTCTTCCCCTTGTCACTTGGAATTGAAAGTTTGTTTTCAAAGTAGAAAACAAAAACCAAAGAATAGGAACAAATTATATTCTTAGGGAAAATAAGAGAAGAAACTGCAGAAGTTTAGAGAAAATTAGGAAACAGAGCCAGAGGATTCCATCTGTTTGATCAAAAACACATATTTTTATACTCCTGTATATAGAGACCTTACTTGAAATGTATACCTCTTCTTCTCTCCAACACTGTATCTCTGCAATTGCCCTACTTCGATATGAATTGTAAACATAAAAATGATATTATAATATGTGTTCTTCCCCTGTGGGTCCAAGATATGTCTGCTAGCTAAGATTTTCAGAATATAGAAACAAAAGGAAAACTAACATCTGGATTACAACATCAGAGCACATGGTTTAAATGGGAATTTGTTTACCTTGGAGATGGACCAAAAACAACGTCATAGAAACCCTTAAACCATCAGGAATAGAAGAGCCTCACATCTGGCATCTTTTCTACTAAAACAAGAAATTCTTTTTTTTGACTAAGATGTTGCCCCCTTTGGCTGGGTGCAGTGGTTCATGCCTGTACCACTTTAGGTACTTTAGGAGGCTGAGGCGGGTGGATCACAAGATCAGGAGATTGAGACCAGCCTGGCTAACATGGTGAAACCTTCTCTCTACTACAAATACAAAAAATTAGCTGGGCATGGTGGCATGTACCTGTAGTCCCAGCTACTCAGGAGGCTGAGGAAGGAGAATCACTTTAACCCGGGAGGCAGAGGTTGCAGTAAGCTGAGATCACATCACTGCACTCCAGCCTGGGCAACAGAGCGAGATTCCATCTCAATTAAAAAAAAAAAAAAAATTGCCCCTCTTACTAAGTGTACTCTACAGGATTTATCTGAACCAAAAGTACCTGTACTTGTAGAATAGTAGTACTTCGGCTCAAGAGAGTTAGTTAAGTCAAAAGAGGGCTTGAGGGGACCAACATTTTCCAAATAAGAAAACTGATGCCTGGTATGGTGCCATGCTTTCTCAAAGCAGGTTGATGACAGAGCCAGGGCTTCAAGTCTCTAGTCACCCTGTATGCGACCCTTTGAGAAACTGTCCGCATGTCATTTTTGTATTTACATTCTCAAAACTGTAGTGTGTTTTATAACTCAGAGTGTCAGAGTTAATTGGAAGTCAAAAGAGGAAAGTATCCAATTGAACATCTAAAAGAAAACAGATTTCAAGTAGGCACACATGGAAGGAGAATGACCTGTGTTTCTACTTTAGAAAGTGATTGGGGAATGAGGCCAAGCACTTAAGAGTTAGTTAATATTTACCATACCGTGCTATAATCACAGGAATCTGAGCTGATGCTGTTGGGTAAAAAAGGTCTCCATCTTTTCAGAAAGCAGCTTCTACCCAGCCATGGGTACGGAACAAACAAGACCATGGAGAGACATCTCTGAATTATTAAAAGCCTCGTCTACATACGAGGATTAATTGTGAGTTCTGAATCAATATTTTATCATTTTAGCTAGTGAAACATTTATGAGACAGCCCTTTTTTGCAATTTCCCTAGTATAATTAAGAGATCTAACTTTTCAATTGGCATCTTTTTCTGCTTATACCTAGATGACATTGATTAGCTAAGCCCTAATCAAGCTAGGAACAGTCTCTTAGACCCTCTTTACCCAGCATCATTGTACCCATATAACCTGTATACACATAATGCTTAATGTATTAATTTATTCACTCACTAAGAAAACACGTGTTGAGTACACACATGAAAATCACTGAAACAGATGCAATGGGGTATATAGTGATAAAACATATGTAGTCCTGGTCTACCCACAAAACCCAGATATCATTATGATTAAGCACCTACATGTAATCCAGCTTTCTTTAGGTCACGCCACTGTGTATGTATGTGTGAGATGTGTGTTTTTGTGTGCGCGCGTGTGTGTGTGTGCAATGGATGTACTTATTGATTCACAGTAACAAAACAAAAAGCCTAAATTCTCCTGTCTCCTACTTAACATTGTCAGATATATTCTATATCCTCTTTTTAGTATCTTTCCCAAGATACTACTTTTTTGAAAGCTCTCAAGAAGTGATTCACATAGAAGCAGTGTAAAAAAATGGATGTGAGCCTGAGCTTGCAATTTGAATCCAGACTACACAGCTTAATAGTTTTGCGACCATAGACAAGTTTCCTAATCACAGTTTTACCATTTGTAAAATGAAGATAAACAAAGTACTTCCTCCACATATTTGTTATAAAGATTAATGAGAATAAGAATATTTGGTCCAGTGCCTGATGTAAAATAAGTGATCCATTGTGATGTATTATAAATATGTCTATAGTTATATGTATCGTATATTTCATTGGCTCTGAAGTGCATTTTTTCTATTTCAGCATCTTTGAAATTGGGATGTGATTTAGAATCCACAATGTCTCAGAAGTGATGAAAGAGAGAATTATATAAAGCACATATTTATATAACAGTAAATGATATTTATTATGGGCTCACGCACAATCACATCAGCAATGTTAATATTGCTATCTTTTAATTCCTTCTTGATCCAGTTCAGTGTGGTGAGCCAATGTTTAGGTCCAGGCATCATGATGTGGGCTTTATAGCAGGGCCCCAACAAGACTTCTTGCTGTGTTGTTGTTATTGTTGCTGTCTGCTGATACCTGGACTGGGGTGTCTAGCAGTCAAATTCTGGTGCATCAAGGTAACTATGGAGAGAATTAAGGCCTGTTACTACAAGAGTGATTTGAGCTTATTATGACAAAAGTCAGTCTAATTTCTGCTAATGTGGGAGATCTTTTGGCTATACCTTTGTATCATCTCTGTTGCCCAGAACTCAAGGCAGTTCAGCTTGGGACTCCTTATACTTGAATGTATTAATTACACGGCTCTTTCAGGTGTAGTTTGCATACTGTCCTTGAGCTCAGGCTGGAGAGAGAAGTTAAGTGACTGGCAATGTGTGCTTATCACACAGTGTCCCCTTTCTCAGGAAAATATGAATATCTGACTCTTATTCAAAGACAGATTGTTTCCTAGGTGTCTGATCATTGATCATTCCCAAGTTGCCTGTGTGTGCTGCACAAATATCACAGCAGAGCTTTCAGGTGGGGATGTTCATTGTGTGTTATGGCAGTCATGGTGTCTGTTCCTGTGCTATCTGTTTCATTTGTCTGTGCTCAGGTGCATTTCCTGCCTTTCCCCTGCTTGGCTTCAAATCACAGGGGATTGACACCTGCAAACACTGTTTCCCAGGACTCCCTCTCCTTCTGGCTTCTAGCTAGGTCTGGCCAACAGTGAACACTCACAAGAGCTTGAACAGAGGGAGAAAAGAAAAACTTGGATTAGTTGCCATTTTCTCTGTTTTTGGCAGTGTTCTTAGAGAGGACTGCGTGTCTCCTATGGTTCCTGTTCTTGTTGGACATCTCCCCTTGACCTCACCTCCTACCATTTCTACCCTACCAAGGTAACCAGTCTCTTGGACTCTGGAAATTCCATTCCCTCCCTTATTCCTATAGCCTAAGAGTGATAGCAACTTTCTGCTTTTGCTAATTTGGGGGTTACCTTTTTATCAACTCTTTAGTATTTCAGCTCCTCCCACATGTTTGTAGTTAGTTTTCTATTTTAAAACCTTACTAGTTGGCTACCTGGAATGGGTTTCACTTTCTTGATATAGCCCCACGTAAATAGACCTCAGGAGTCCCAACCCTACAAAATACCTACCTAGGTGTATCTGAACACTAGTGAAGACAACACAGACTTAGCTTGGATCTGTAATACAGGCATATATTGAATCAATTAATGTATGGTCAAATGTGAAGACAGAGTCATTCAAGAGCCATCCGGAAAGATGGAACTTTTGAACGGGCTGATAGAAAAGATGGTGAGGGTGGTGATGAATGTTTCAGTGCATGGCGTTCAGGATGAGGGGTGGCATTTCTGAAAAATGAAACATCACATTTATAGAATAATGAATCATTTTAGGCTGGGCCTGATGGCTCAAGCCTGTAATCCCAGCACTTTGGAAGACTGAGGTCAGAGATCCAGTTGAGCCCAGGAGTTAAAGACAACCCTGGGAAAGAAAGCAAGAACCCCTCTCTACAAAATAATACTAATACTGCTAATAATAATAATAGGTAGAATAATGATTCAGTTTGGAGTATGGTATACTGTGGAAGACAGGGAAGATATTACAAATTAATAACAATATCAGTGACAACTAATATTTTCATTTTAATATTTGCCAAGCACTAAGTGGTCAGTGTACGTTCTGTAATCTATCCTTAGTAAACCTTGTAATGGAAGCATTGTAAGCCACATATAATGATGTGGAAACGTAAGGTGAGAAATGAGCGTAACTCTTTTAAGTAGAAAATGAAAACTAAGTGGCAGAGCTAAACTATCAGATGTGATGCCAGCCCCATCTATTCAGCCCAGACTTACTTTTCAGCCTTCAACATGCCAAGCTGATGTCCGCTTTAGGGCATTTTTACATTTGCTTTTATATCCTTGGAACGTTCTGTCTCCTGATCTTCACCTTTTCCTCTTTTTGACATCTAGAAATAGTGTATCTGTGTATTTGTTTCTGATTATTTTCTCCTGCTCCTCCTACTTTAGTTAGAATATAAACTTCATGAGAGCAAGAACCTCAACCACCTTTCACTCTTGTATTACTTGTGCCCAGAACAGTGCATGGTATGGAGCTACATCATAATTATTCATTGAATCGAAGAATGGCACATAATAGGCCTTTACTAAATATCCAGTCTCAACTCCCTGTGTGTGTTCAAAAGTCAGTCCCTCAGCCACTTCCAAGGTCAAAGACTGCATACACATAAGGGTCAATGGATCTGCTTTCAGGAAAAAAAAAAAATAGGGCAATCTATAAGCGGCAGGATTTGGGACAATCTCTCCCAGCTAACTATTATCGTTTAGGCTGAGAAATGAGATTCGTACCCTGCCAAACTATTTATACTTTTTAGGTAATTAAAGTAATGAAGTTGTCTGGGAGCACAACACATTGTATGCTATCCCCTCAGGTCCAATTCATCTGCTTTAGTTTCTGACTCCAGTTAACAGTTTTATGTAGGAAAATCACATAGAATAGTGGGAATTCACGCAGAACCGCACGAAGGAACAAGCTGTTTGTTATTTCCAAGAGAGAAATGAATAAGGAAAGGAAACAGGGCTTAAGTCTGCTTTCTCTGTTTCATGCAATAACTGTGTATTTTAAATAGGCCTAATGAAACACGGGAGTTTCAGCTTGTGCAACACGAGCCATCTATGTGGACATTGGACAGCACTTTGTATTAAAAAATATATACATAAATGTAAACATATAGAGACAATTTATTTTGCCAGAGATCAGTGTAGCATAAAGGGTATGTATATTCCTATAGAAATATGATCTCAAACAGGACAGAAAGCACTGTTTCTTCAGACAAAGCCTTAGGCGGGAAATTGCCTCTGGGGTGGATAATTTGAGCTTCTGCACACTTTCAACAACCTCTTCCTTTCTACAAGTTCAGCCTAAGAGGCAGAAGTCTTAAGGGAGGCTCCCATGCATCTATTCTGTCTGGAGGAAATGGCTTTCCTCATTCCCCACCTCTTGGACAGCAGAGACCTTGGCTGCAGGCCAGTGGGAGCGCAGACATGCCCACCAGTGGGTTGGTTATGTTTTCCAATTAGTCACTGCCAATCTCTGGAACATTTTCTTTCTTTTTTTCTCAACTTTTTCCCTCATTTGTTTCACTATGTAGATGGCTTTCACATTTTTCCTCAAATAATTACAAATATTCCAAACCATTCCAGTCTAGGTGTAGAAAGAAGAGTGAAAAAAAATATGTTCAGAACACCCACCAGGTTGCCTCTCATCTGTGCCCATGACAGTATTGGGGGGCAAGGTAAAGAAATCTTCAGATCCGCCTGTAGACACTGGAAGCCACAGGTGGAGCCAATGTTGCTGTTTTTCATGCCGATGTGTTTTACTACGATTCTCTTCACAAATATCCCTTCAAAGATCACCTTCCATTCAGGTCTGATATTCAGACCATGGGTACTAGATTGGCTATGTCTGGTCTTTTTGTTTATTAAAAACACAGCAGAAATATTGCCATACCAGCTGGTAAATAGCCATGCCCTGAGCCCCCTAGTTTCCCCAGCTGCCCTGGCCACCTTGGCTCAGAACACTTGATTTTCAGGATCCAAGTTTGTATCTGGCCCCACAGGTGGTCTGTCAACCTCTGTTTTAACACTGTGGATGACAGCAGCTGTGACTGCCTGACCAAGTTTTGAAGATTAGGAATAGCACTCCTGCTTCTAATAAAAAAGGGGGGAGGGGTATCTTTATAGTGCTGTCAAGTCTTCCCTCACTTTGGGAATGGCTTAGATTCCATGAGAAGAACTAGAAGCACTGTTAAGAGGCAAACCTGCACAACACAATACAGGCTTGGGGGTCAGCCTGAAATGCATTTAAATTTTACTTGCCAGTTGGATGAGTTTCTGCCGTTGTCCTCTCCAAACATTGCTATCACATTTTGTCTCTGAACTTCAGTAGCCTTATCTGTGAGTCAGAGGGTAGTAATTGGAATGCAAGCAAGAGGAATCAAAGTGACTGATATTTGAAAAACAACTTTTTTAGGTTACAATGAAAAAGAATTTACTGTAGTTCACAGCATCAAAGGAAGAATTGAGCAATGGAGCATTGTTGGGAAGAGCAAAAACCACAGCAAAACCAGGTGTTTCTGAACAGATAGCTGGGCTTCAACTATGTTCCATCTCCCTTTGTATTTTATTTTATTTTATTTCTTTGAGACAGAGTCTCTCTGTCTCACCCAGGCTAGAGTACAGTGGCACGATCTAAGCTCACTGCAACCTCTGCCTCCAGGGTTCAAGCAATTCTCCTACCTCACTCTCTCGAGTAACTGGGATTGCAGGTGTGTACCACCATGCCTGGCTAATTTTTGTATTTTTAATAGAGATGGGGTTCCACCATGTTGGTCAGGCTGGTCTTGAACTCCTGACCACAAGTGATCCACCTGCCTCAGCCTCCCAAAGTGCTGGGGTTACAGGCATGAGCCACCATACCTGGCCATTCCTTTGTATTTTTTTAAGATTCATATTTTTGGGACAGAGAATCTGGTTGTGCTAATTTGTTCTCCCGTCTGTCCCTATTTCTAGGAGAGCAAGTCTGTTTCATTGGCAGCCCCAAAAGAATAGGGAAGAGGAATTTCCTGAAGAAAAGAAAAACAAGTAAACAACAGTAATCAACATCTCTACTTATCCACTAGACGTTAATCACAGGGTACCACAGAGTTTAAAGGAGATAACATATATCAATTGCTTAGCTTAGTATGTAGTTCAAACACTCAATAAATAGATGCTAATAATGTAATGAATGATAATAAAGTGGCATGGGAGAAATATAATATCAGTGCTATTAAAAATAGCAGCTGCTGGGTGCGGTAGCAAGTGCCTGTAATCCCAGCTACTCAGGAGGCTGAGGCAAGGAGAATCACTTGAACCTGGAATGTGGGGGTTGCAGAAAGTGAGTGAGATCACGGCCCTGCACTCCAGCCTGGGCGACAGTGTGAGGCTCGGTCTCAAAAAAAAAAAAAAAAAGTAGCAGCTGCAGCGCTGGTAGTATGGTGAGAATATAGTCTTCCGGTTTAAAAGGCTAGGTGTAAGATCAACGGCAAATCTGAGACTCATTTTCTTCATTAAAGAATGAGGGGTATAATAGATTTTTTGAGTTACTAAATTAAATAACATAATGTACATAAAGTACTTAGCACTTTTTTGGGTTCATGGCTAAGTACTAAATTTTTTATGCATGTGTATATGTCCTTATGTCTATATATACCCCTACACCTAAGTTTATATATCTTTATCTGACATATATGAGATTATATCTTAGAACGTTAAAGCAATCATAAAATCCATGATTAAGGTAGGTTTGAGGTTGTGTCTATCAGTAGACACGGTCTTTCATTGACCCCCTTCCATCTAAAAATAGGCTCCCTTAGTATCCACATGTAGATAGAACTTGCATTTCTTTCTACAGAACATACCTGCCTCTTGCAGTCTTTGTGCAAGAATATTGTTTCCTCATCAATTTTAAGGATGATTTATTATTGTTTTTGCTGTTATTATTTATTTTCAAACCCCACATTAATTATTTAAAATTAATAACAGTTGCATTCCTAAAATAAGATCTAGATAGAGATGAAAGAATCTGCTCATGAAGCAGACCCCAGTCCTGCATGACTCAGAGCCCACTCCATGCCCCTTTTCTGTGTTTCCTTCTGGAGAAGAAAAGCTCGGAGCAGAGGGGTTGATGCCTTTAAGAACAAATGGACACTTTCCCGGTGACTTCCTTGGGAATTGCTCCTTTGCTTACCTATCTGAAGTCCACCTTGATAAAGCAGCTGGCCCTTCGTACTGAAAGGAAGTGTTATCTCTTTTCAGGGAAATCTCTGCTTTGAGTTATTCGTCTTTGAAAGTAAATGAATTAATGAGGTTGTCTCACTACAGAAGAGGACATATTCTATCAACGTAGGTCCCAATTCTGTGTTGTGTTTGGTGATGTTCCAGAATACAAGGGGAGGAGCATTAGGCAGAAATAACATTAAAATAACTTGAGGTCAACAGATGATGGAACTAAGTAGTTGTGGTAGTAGTAGTTTTCCCCAACAGCTGTTGTCCACTACTTAACCCAATTTAAAAAATATAGCTAATTGTATACCCTTTGATGCAAACCTAGATGTATTTAAAAGTGGTCCCACTCAACTATTTAAATAAATTATGATGCAAAGATATAGTGTAGCACTGGCATCTGTTCTTTTTAAAGACTCTATAATGACATAGGAGAAATCTTTCAAATCTATTGTTTGGTGGGGGAAAAAAGTCAGGATTCAAACATGATGTAATATAATCTCAAATAATATGCTTATAAATTTGTTTAAAAGGCAAGTATTCAAAATTCTACTTTCCAAATATTCTATAAGAAATATATGTTTCTTTATGGACATAAAAACAATCCATAACTGCTCTGCTCTTAAAGAGGGCCTCAGCAGTCCGTTTATCCAGCCTATGGATTCTGGTAAGGAATGTCACTGGACCCACCCATCCCTGGAAGTCTAGGATGCCCTCATCCCTTTTCATGAAATTTATTCTTCTACATGTGATTGCCTAGGAAGTTACTTTAGTCCACTTACCATACATCTGAGATAAGATTCAAAGTCTGCCCCTGACCATGTTATTTCAATTTGAATGCTGGAATCTTGCCACTTCCATACTGAATTCATACTTAGGAATTCCATTATATTCCCCAATTCATTTTTCCACCTTATTTTATTACGTATGTACCTAGTACACTCTCTCCCTCTAGATTGTGGGCTCTGTAGAGGACATCGAGTGTCAGATTCTGTAATACATTCTTAGTGTCAGCAGGTCACCAAAGAGCAAACAGTGCTAAAAATTGGTATGAGCAAGGTCTTCTTAATGCCTACTGCTTTGGGGTCTGCAAAGATTGCTATAATCCACATCTTTTTTAAATTTTTTTTGTCAAGGAGAGAACAAGGTGAGATAGATATGGTGATTATGTGGTGACAAGAACACAAATAACTATTATATAGTTATAGGACAGAAGATGTTTCAGGTTCTTATAGTATAAGCAAAGACTTGAGAGATTCAAAGGAGATCGAAATCATATGGTTTAGTGGGTTTCCGAGGATGACTGATGAAGGATTTGTCCCTCATGATGGGACCTGAAAGAGATAGAATTTGGTAGGCAGATAATAGGGTACTTGAAGCAAATGCAAAGCACGAGTAACTGGAAAGTATGGATAATTTCCAAGATGGGTATCTCTGGGAGCAAGATAATTTACATCTTACTGTGTCATACAGAATAATATACAGAATGCAGAGTACCTAAGTCAAGGTCCTATTGCCAAGGTTAGTTTGTTACAGGGAGGTTCTTTTCAATTTGATGGAAACTGGAAAATTACAAGTGGTTTTCATGTAAAGGTATGATATTACTCAACCGTGTGGAAGCCTGATTTATTTAGAAAGAATCTAGGCATGGGGAGACTATTTAGGGGGTTATTATATTATTTCCTTAAAGATAGAAAGAGAAACTTTAGAGTTGCAGCATTGGGAATAGAAAGGAGAGGAATACTGAAATATACAAAATCCTTGTATCTAAATCATAGCCATTTTGCAAGGTACATAATGTTCTTTACAACCTGTACTTAATTTATAACTCGTGCAATAATGGATTACAAATCTCACCTACCCACATGCATTTCTGCCTCCATGAGCACATCATTCTTCAAGCAGTTCCACCTCATTCTCTAATCTGTTGTTTTGTGCATGCCATCTTTGTCCAGAATACCCTCTCACTTGCTCAAAGCCTGCTTCTCAGTATCTATTGACTCCTCCAGGAAGTTCCATTTAAAATTTCTGAGAGTATTTAGTCTAATATTTGATAATGCATGGTAATATAAATGAATGCATATCTGTCTTTCCCACTAGGGCCTGAGTTCTCACTCCCAACCTCAGGATATCTGCAAATTCGAAAAGCATTTCTTTTAGGCCCTCTAAGTCATTTCTCCAAATATTAAACAGGACAAGGCCAAGGCCTTGTTACCCTCCAAATTAATTTTATTTTAAAATATTTATGGAGGACTGCACTCTCATGAATGCTGTGCAGGATTTAGAAGAAGTAAAATATATAGTTTCTGTTCCCAAGCTGCTCACAATATAGTGCAAAAACAAGACTAACACTTGTAAAACAATTCGAGGACACATATCACATTATATAATTAAGGGTTTAATTGTGTGGTGAAGATTTACAGGAGACTTAAGTGGAGGGAGATTGGAGAGGAAGAAAAAGTCAAGAATGGCTTCATGGATGAGATGGAAAGAAACAAAAGAGAAATAGCAAGAGAACTGGAAGGTGTTTCCTAACTAAACCACCTGCTCTTTTTCCCTTGTGACATATGCCTCTGAGACTGGTCTGGGACAGATGGAGACATGGATGTGCAATGGCTCAGAGTCAGGGTATGAGGCAGGAAAGGACATGAACATAGACATTTTGAAAATGAAGAACAAAACCAAAAGTGTTATGGGACAAATCAGCTTTATATATGAACAGTTAGTTTCATCTGAAGTTAGAAATAGAGTTCGGCTGGCATATTCACTATCTCTTTCATCAAGATTCAAAAATAGTTGGTAAACCACGAGGAAATTGATTTCTTTATAATAATTACTAAAAGGTCCTTGTATCCAAATCTTCTTTCTTCTGAACAATTCAACGCAGTCAAGGAATTGAACTTTAGCTCTTCAAATGAGACAAATTTTAAACAACTATAGACATAAACATCAATGGTGATATTTATTTGAAATTATTTGCCTTTGATCTCTTTTTGGCTTATCATTCTAGAATCAATGACAATACATGATTTTCAGAGTATAAAAACCTGGCTCAAACCAGGTATCCTCAGAAATGAGATGTGTTCCATTTCCACATTAAAGCTGCATAATGTTAACATGGTGTATGGAATAAGAGGTTGCCATCAATGCAGTGCTGCAGTACCATATTTTGTCCATAACCATGTTTTTCTTCAATATCAAGAAATCAATTTTTATACTGAGATTTTTAGTCCATGCACCTGAGTATTAATAATTGTGTAGAATTGAGGATTAGCCAAAAAATCAAAATATGAAGCTAGATTTAATATTTGTATCTTCAAGATGGTTTGCTGATTTTTTTGTATTGGTATATTTTATGAACACCACCAGCAAAAGCATACACACACACATACACAGACACATATATGACAGTATATATACATATATTTTTGCACCAATATATTTTTCTTGTGTAATAATATTGAAACAGAAAAATATTTCTCCGTAATCTTTAGGTTAATTTGTATCACTTCTTCTTATATAATTTTCTCTCTGTATGACTGAAGAAATATTTGGGTTGTCAGGCTTAGTTAAATACAAAGACAACAATCAGTTAGAAGTAGTGAAAATGTACACGTGATATGTTTTTCTCCATCTGACTTTACTGCCTTTTACCCACAAGGTGGCACTCTCTAGATATGTCTAAATTCAAGCCTTTTTAATAAAGATACATAAAAATAGAAATCTTCCTCAACCAACCTTCATTGTTAACAGCCTTCCCAAAAAACAGAGTGAATTCACAAATGCTGTTTGGAAAACTAGTATGGTTAAATGTATCACATAGATCCCTAACAAGATGTCACTGTTTATATTGTAAATTTGTGAAGTCCTTAATTCTGGATCAGTCAATTTAGGTCTGATTTTGTTCTCAGTATGAACAGGAAAGCAGATTGTCCCTACTAAATCTGATTAGTCTTGAGGCACCTCTATTCAGTATTTCTTCTTAGGAAGTACACATACACAGCCCAGAGGATGGAGTTTACGGAGAGAACTGGTGTGCTGTGATTGCAGTGACCATATGTCCCCGGGTTTTTTGGACAAAAATAATTTTAAATGGGCTATTCTAATAACCACATCTGGATATTCATATTTCTAGAGAACAGCTTCCATTTTTTTTTTTTTTTTTTTTTTTTGAGATGGAGTGTTGCTTGTTTTTTTTTTTTTTTCTTTTTTTTTTTTTTTGAGACATGATTCACGGCACTCAAAAAAATCTGTACTCATCCTGTCTTGAAATGTAATTTTTATTTTATTTATTTATTTATTTTTTTGAGATGGAGTGTTGCTATGTCACCCAGGCTGGAGTCCAGTGGCGTGACCTCAGCTCACTGCAAACTCCACCTCCCGGGTTCCAGCAATTCTCCTGCCTCAGCCTCCAGAGTAGCTGTCACTACAGGTGCCCACTACCATACCTGGCTAATTTTTGTATTTTTAATAGGGACAACGTTTCACCATGTTGGTCAGGATGGTCTCGATCTCCTGACCTGTGATCCACCCGCCATGGCTTCCCAAAGTTCTGGAATTACAGGCGTGAGCCACTGTGCCCGGACCCAATGTTTTAAAATTCAAAAATAGTTAATATTAAAGACAGTCTTGATTTCCTTCTCAACCAAGTGTACATGGAATCTGTTAGCAACATGACAACAGATGTTCAGTCCTTTTTTAAGTTCAATCTTGGCCCTGGGAGATGTCCTATTCATTGGCCAGTAGATGCACAAAGATAAGTTTCTGGCGGCTAAATCCTAGGAACAAGTCTTCCCTATCAGCTTTCACTGCCTTTCTTAGAAGCTGTCTCAGGAAAGAGATATGCCCTTTGCTTGAGACACTTCCTTTGAAATTGAACTCTTAAAAATCAGAGAAAGCATCCTCCAAAAATAGTTCCATAGCTCTACATTCTAGTTTTTCAATCAGAATTTTATAAAGCCTCTTTCCTTACCATTGAATAATTATAAAATAAAGAGGTTTTCAGTAGAGAAAATGATATATTTTCTATATCATGCAATTTCTAAGTACAAACTGGGTAGTGCCTACAAATAAGAATATTAGAGATCTTCTCGCCCATCACCAACCCCTTTATGTATATAAAAGAAAAGCAAGTCATACTGTAACTGGTTGCCACTATGACAGGTTAGAGTAAGGTAACAGATTTGTTACAATCCACATCTCTACCTTTTACTTAGGTAGAGATAAATTGGCAACAAATTCTACATTCTACTAATGATTCTACTAGAGATGCAGTCTGCTTATGTTTCAAAGCATTTTCTTGGTACATGGAGCAGCTGATTAAAATGTCCATGAGGGGAAGCTCATGTATAAAATGAACCGAATTTGAATGAAAGGAGGTGGTGCCTGTAGAAACTTCAAATACAGAAGAATGTGAAGTGGGTAATGATTCCCTGGAACTAGCAAAATAAAATAAAATAAAAATTTGATTAACTAAAAATTGGGCTAGACAGAGAGAGGCATTTTGTAAAATTTTCATACAAGCAATGTCCTCCCTTGTATTATTGTGAAAATGACAACTGGGAGGAGTTATGGGCTTGCAAAATTGACTAGATGCAATAAAATGGGAGTTTTGCTTTGGGAAGCATCTTTGATGCATATGATATTGTGAAAAGCATTACAGCCCCAGCATAAATAATCTAGGTATAGGTATACCTGATAGACACTTGCAGGCGGTAATGTAAGTGGAAAGTAAACAGAAGGATTTGATCTGATTTAAAATGAGGAGGGAATTTGATAAAACAGAGACTATGATAGAGAAGTCAAATGGAGGAACAGGAGTTATAAAGCAGAAACAAATCAGCATAAAGAGATGAATATGAATATAGAGATGAGCGAAATTTCAGCCCAGCACTAAATATGTTATACACTGGGCTTCTGCTGTATGCAAAGAATATGTGCTACCTGACCTCAGAGGCTACAAAGGGGAACAGCATGACACAGAATCTTTTACCGATAATATTATAATCTTATTGAGGAGAAAAGATATAAATACATTAACAAGTTAGGTTTAATACAAGCATTAACAATGCAACAAAATTTTTACAACATAATACATGAAGAGTTACAGAGAGACAAATCACATACCTGTAAATGGAGTTTATCATCAACATTAAAAGGAAAAAATAGATAATTCATATCATATCAATTTCTTGGACACACTTTTATACAACTGTTTGAACTCTGATAATAAGAACTAACACCAGCTAAGGTAAATGATATAGGCATATCGAAACTTTGCTTTAGTATCTATGGTTTTCCAAAATGTAAGCTTCAGCCTTTGTGCTCAGCAATTTAAAACTGTAATGGCTATGTTTGATAACTCGGAAAAATATGCTTTCTAAGTCCTTTATTTTTATATGTTTATTTGATTAAAGCAAAGAAAAAAAGATGCTAAAATAGAAAAATGGTCTCTATACTTAAGTTAATTTAGCTTGAGTACCAATATTTTTAAAATTAATTTTTGGATCCCAGGGAGAATCACTCACTCACATTAGATTTTCTTTTTTAAATCTTGCCAGTGGTCATTAATTATGTACAATCATTTGTGACATTTAAAAATGTTAATTTCCTTTGTGATTTAGGCTGTGGGGATTTTATTTTTCAAGGAAGCAGTTTCTCAAAACCCATACTTTAAATGATTTTGAAAATACCTCAATGAATAGTAGCTATTTCTTCTTCTTATTATTATTAATCTATTTGAGTATCTAGGTCAGGAACTATGTATACATCAACCTAGCTGAAAAATTTGTAGTTAAAACAAGTCATTCAAAAGACAGAAACACTCAGAGAGGTAAAGTGATATTACCCAGCTAGAAAATGGTTGAGGGAAGGTTTATTTCCAAATCTGCCTAATTCCCAAATCATTGTTCTTTCTACCAGCGAATGCTGCCTCCTTAGGAGAACCATATTGAGATGCTGCCATATTATAGATGCCTCTGTGTGTGTGTGTATGTGTGTGTGTGCACACGCTCAGAGGCTTTCACACAAATTTTTATATCCTAAATAAGTCTCTAACCAGTTTTATAATTTGGCAAAAACTGAAGTGCAAATTAGAATTAGATTATTTGTTTTATCTTTTCTGTTCTTGGCCTGCACTACCTTCATCCTACTTAAGAAAAGAAACTTCGTTTGGTGGCATGAAACTGGTTGCCAATGACTCTTAGGTGTCTTTTTGTTTTTATTTGCTTCCAGGGACTGATATTTCAATGGCTGCATAGTACCAGACCTAAAGAGGATACTCAATAAATGTCCTTGAAAGACTGAATGGTATTAATCTGTGTTTATATGATTGTTCCACACACAGCCCTTGTTTACCCTCAAGTCTTGAAAATACCCAAATACACATTGCAATTTTACTTATTAAATAAAATGTATTCTCAGATGCACTTACATATGGACAATGTTTTAAAACTCACTTATATTCGCATTTGAAAAGCTTGTATCAGACCATTATATAATCTAAGAATTATCAGGCTCTTAGAGATACTGTGGTTGAACCCTTTCATCTTACTGAAAGATAAAACTGAATCTTTGAGAAAGTAGGACATCTTTGTTTTTAAATTAAATAAGATTATAAATTCACCTAGGAAAATGTTTCTTTCAATAATGGTAGTGTTTCCTTATGTTGGTGACTGCTACTTCCCCTGCTGGCTTACCTATTGTGACTGGGTAGAAGGCAATGTTGCATGGAGTGTTGGGGTCCGAATGACCTGAATTTGGGATATAACTGACATGCTTGACACGTGGCTTTGAGCAAATTACACAATTTTCTCTACCCAGAATTTCATTTTTTAAATAAATTAAGCATTATAATAACTATCTCCAGAGATTATTTTAAAGATTAAATGAGATAGTGCATGATAAGAACTTAGCATAATCCTCTTACAGTGAATGTTCAATAAATCTCAGGTTTTAGCACTGTTGTGACATAACCACTGCCTACAGTCTTTGGATTTGAAGATATTTATTTAACCTCTCTAAAACACATTGAAATGAAAAATGTTCATCATTCCTGCTCTGCCTACTGTAGCACTCCTACTGCGATTCCTTACCCTAACACCTCCTTTACTGGCTTTTCTCCTGCTCTGAATTTCTTTCTCCATTCGCATCATCCTGTTAAATTTTACCTTAAATTAGCTATGTGCACCCAAACCTTTGACTCAGGCTCTGTCTGTAGGAGAGTTCATCAAAGACAGTCCTTTTAATGAATTCACTTTCAGAGGTAAGCAACTTAAAACCAAATTTAAATAGATTATTATGATAAAGAAATTTATTTGATTCATTCAGTTAAAAGTCCCAGAGAAAACATTTGTTCCTGCACTTTTACTAAAGTGCCAATATTCCAAAGATTTGATTTCTCTCCACCACTTTGCTTAGCCTTCTAATATACCAGCTTTATCCTATGGTTGCTATTCCTCATGACCCCAAGATGTGTTCCAGAAGCTTCCACAGTAAGATGCATTGTCATTTATGTGAGATGTGAACAACGTGATGTCTTCATTCCAGGGTGCTTAGAAAATTTCCTGAGATTCACCCTGACTGAATCAGCATATGTTCCATGACCATGCCTGTCCCAATCACTGTGACCAGGGAAATTAAACAAGTGGATTAGCTTAGATTCAGTTATGAGTTTCAGCCTAGAGTGGGTAAAGGAAGCAGCTTCTTTGAACCTATAGAGATTCCCAAGCAGAAGTTGAAGCTGTTGGAAAGGGTAAACAGCTGGGAAGGTGGTGAACAGGTAATAAAAAATGTCAGCTGGGTGTGATTGCTCACGCCTGTAATCCCAGCACTTTGGGAGGCCAAGGCAGACGCATCACTTGAGGTCAGGTGTTTAAGACCAGCCTGGCCAACATGGTGAAACCCAGTCTCTACTAAAAATACAACAATTAGCCAGGCATGGTGGCACACGCCTATAATCCCAGCCATTCAGGAGACTGAGGCAGGAGAATCACTTGAACCCGGCAGGTGGAGGTTGCAGTGAGCCGAGATAGCACCATCGCACTCCAGCCTGGGTGACAAGAGCAAAACTCCATCTCAAAAAAAAAAAAAAAAAAATCTACTACTTGACTTCACATGATTGCAGTAAAACAAGAAGGAAATGATATTTGTGAATATTCTCTGCATAGTATAGCTATAAGGTGGTTTACAAATATATAGTTATTGTCATCTCATTTTCCTTAGCAGGAGCATCTCAGGAAGTCTATCCCTTTGTCTTTAGCCCAGACCAAGGACTCTATGCAAAATAGTACCAAGACCAACTTCACTTCCCCTTGGTGCTCAGTGAGAGTGGTTGCTGCCACTTGAGCCATGGCACACCAGCAGATGTGCATGGGCAGACAGGCCAAGATAAGTTTCTATATAGACAGAGCAATGCATGTGTTCCTCTGGGCAAGATTTGATATTCACTGAAACAGCTGTTATCTCTCAGCCGTTGCACATAAGATTGAAGTGAATAGGATATTGTTAGTATAGACTCAAGCAGGTTTTTTTGTTTTTTTTTTTTTGTAGCAACAGAACTACACCACACATGGACCATTCTGCCATCTATGAGACTGTTCAATTTTGTTCCTCACAAGAGGAATGAAATAACTTGAATCCACAGAAAAACATTATAGTCTACCCTAAATATAGCATGCATTCTGCTTTCCATATTCCAAAGCTCTGAAACAAATTCAGGAAGTAACTTTGACTTCTTGTCATCAACTGTGATTTATTTAAGAATAACATTCCAAAACCTGAGTCCCAGAACTAACTAAATTAAAAAGATGAAACACATTTTAAAATATGTGAGGGTGTTTAGATCAAAAGTATCCCAAATGCTGTAGTAAATGTCTCAGTAAATAATATCATGGGCACTTCAAATATGAACAAGTGATGGTCAGAGCACAGATAGAATTTTTAGATGACATTTAACAAAATGCAGTGAAGATGGCCAATGTAAATGTTTTTCTTTTTTTCTTAATAAAAGAACATAGAGGCCATATGCTGAGGCACAAACAGTTGGAAAATGCACTAATCCAGGAAAAAGAAGCAGATCAGCATTAATCCTAGGCTTGCTTTGTAGTGATAAATGTGTTTTTTAAAATGACTAATTGAACACATGACAAGAAAAGACATTCCTGGAAAATAACTAGCAGTTGAGAACATATCGCTACCTTGCAGAAACCGACTCATAGTAACTTATACTGAAACATGAAGTCAAACAAACAGAGTTAGAATTAATAAACCACAGCAATAACTCAGGGCATTGTGAAATGACTGAAAAAATAGTCTTTACTCTGCAAACTTTTGGCACAAAGCTGCTCTTTTAAACCTGCTTGTTTTTGCGGGAAATTGCATGTGATGGATGATTCTATGAGTAAGAAATCATGAATATTTCAGGTTATAGTAGTCGATTAAGAACACAGGCAGGCAAGGTGAAGAGGGAAATAGCTTGAGTTGGTTATTGGCCATGTCTACGACTTGATGATATATTTACAAAAACCCCCAAAGCATCACCTAGTTTTATGAGTTGTACCCTATCATCTGATGCCACAGATAGGGTATAGTAACGTGACCAAATCTGGGCCAAAGGTATGGGAGAGATGTTGCAGGGAAAGATTCAAAATGTCACTACACGAAAGACATGTAATATGCAAGATTGCGATAGAAGGCAACTACAGAAACTCAGAGGCAAGACACTGTATCAGTTCATTCAATAGCACTCCAGAGGACACATTCATACAAAGAAGAACAAGGAAGTTAATTTCAACACAAGACAAAGGAAAACTTTCTACCACTGAAAGCAGTTCAAAAGTAAAAGGTCTAATCTGGTCATTTCCAATGACTGTGGTCAGAGATCTCTACCCCCAGAGATGTTGGGCATCCACCTCAGGGCTGAACCAAATAACTAGTGAGGATGCAAAACCTCAGGGGAAAATCTTTTTTTATGTTTATTGCCAATATTCATTTTATTTATTTGGGACTTTGGAAGTGAGGAAGGAATTTCTGGAGCATTTGACAAACATTTTTACAGAGATCTGCAAACAAGGAAATTTCACTGAAGTTCTCAGAATTTATGAATTGCAGGACAAAGTTACTGGCTTTAATTTCTTTGAAGATAGATTTTTTTTCTAAAATGAGAAGTGTGTATATTAGGACTGAAATTGATGCAGATGCAAAATAGCATTTAAGAATAGCATTCCTAAACCTGAAGGTCTAATATGACCAAAAGAGAAAGTTACAATTTAAGTTGTCAATACAGAAATGTTATAAGATTAAATGAGAATACACATACTAAAGGTATGTCATATAAACACTGGTTCCCCATTTTACTCAGAAGACATACTTTTATAGGTGTATGATAGAAGTGTACAAATTCTAAAGACCTCTAACTTGATAGTAATAGTCTGCAGTTCAGAAAATCATCCACCCCAAGATTTCAATCTTTGGTTATTTAGTCAGGGGTTCTACAGTGTCCACGAGTTCTTGGAATGGGAGTGTTCGGCTTTTCTCTGCCTTGAATTGTGGTTTAAAAAACTCCTTGGCATATCCTGTTCAAAGTACAGTAGATGAATCAAGTTCTGGTCATGTCCCAGCTATGGATGCTGAAATGGAATCATCTCCCTCAGCAGCTAAGGTTCCCAGCCATAAAGGCCAGGCTTCTCTAAATGAACATTTCAATGGGTTTATTGACACTTACTGAGGTTTGTTTGTTTGTTTGTTTTAGACAGAATAGCACAGTCTCTGTTATCTCATGGGAACAACATGGTAGAGTTCTGGCTATGGTGCCCTGGTTCTGTTGGACATCAAGGCATAGCCCACTGAGTATGAGGAAGTATAAAATGTAGTACATTTGAGGTTCCCTGGTAGAAAACAAGAACTTCCCAAACATGAAGAGATGCATGGAGAGAAACATGGAGATAGCATGCATGTTCTCTCCATGTATGAAGAGAAATCTTATTCATAGAAGACTTGAGCTAGAAGGGGATAAACTGTGACCTTACCAAGAAAACAGTCCTGAAAGGTGAGGTTACGATGATGTGGCAAAGTACAGGTCTTTTTCTATGCCTGCTGCGTTTGCTACTGATGGAAGTTCTTCAGAGTGGCTCTTTAAAGGAATAAGATATTTCAGTATCTTGCTTAGTTACAAGATCCATACTTTTCGAAGTGTTAGCCATTACACAGTCACTTCTTAGGTGCAAACCAGCCTTGACATTGCGGTGACCTTATGGACTGGGCACCAAGCCTGCTACAGGCCAAGAACCACTCCCTACCTTACCTGAACCACTTAATCCCCCAAACATAGGACATCTTATACACGTCTCTCCAGACAGTGAGGACTAGCCCCTTGCAGTTACCCTCTCAAGGAAGATGACAAGGGAATTCAACTTGACTTGTCAGTCTCAGTGTGTACTCTGAAATGTTTGGCTCTATTCACTGAATAAATGAAGATGCCAACATACAGTCTAGTGATGTTTCTATTAGGCATAATGTCATAAAAGCTATACAATAGTGTTAATATTTAAAGCAAATACTCCCTCAGTATTTCTTTTCAAATCTTCTAAAGTTCATAGGTGAAATTTTTAAGGTAAACTGTAAGATAACTTTGTAAAAATGTCATCAGGATTTCAAATATGTTTGGTACATATATATTATTTGCAGAATTTTGAAAATATTAGATATATTTACTTCTTCCCACCAGATGGCTGATCTATTCCTACATTTATTTGAACTTTTTACACGTGTTATGATGAATTTCTATAGTTTCCTGATTTTGGTTCTAGACTTTGTTTTATGATGAAGAGTTTTGAAATATAAAAAAGCTAAGAGCTTTATATATATTATATTCTCACTATTATATCTTCATTGTTTTAAAGTTTTAAAGTTAATTTTCTTTAATTTCTAGGGACAACCATATCATTTTGAAGTAAGATCTGTGTCCTTGTTCTCATTTATTATAATCTCAGTTGACTTTTTGTATTATTCCTGATCTTAGGAGAAAGCATCTAATCTTTCACCCTCACGTATGAGATTAACTGAGAGTTTTGATAGATGTCCTTTATCAGGTTGAGCAAGTTATCTTTTTTCCCTATCTTGTTGAGTGTTTTTTTCTTCTAACTGTGAAATGAGACTGGATTTCTTTTCTATTTTTATTTATTTTTTATTTATATATATATATTTTTATTATACTTTAAGTTCTAGGGTGCATATGCACAATGTGCAGGTTTGTTACATATGTATACATGTGTCATGTTGGTGTGCTGCACCCAATAACTTGTCATTTACATTAGGTATCTCCTAATGGTATCCCTTCCCCCTCCCCCCTCCCCACAATAGGCCCCGGTGTGTGATGTTCCCCTTCCTGTGTCCAAGTGATGTCATTGCTCAATTCCCACCTATGAGTGAGAACATGCGGTGTTTGGTTTTCTGTTCTTGCGATAGTTTGCTGAGAATGATGTTTTCCAGCTGCATTCATGTCCCTACAAACGACACGAACTCACCTTTATGTATCTAGTGAGATGACTGTATAGTTTTTTTCCCTTTATTATATTAATATGGTGTTTTATATTTATTGATATTTGGATATTAAACCAGCTTTACAACCCTGGGATAAAGCCCACTTGGTTATAGAGTATAATCATTTTATGTGTTATTGGATTTGGTTTGCTAATATTTTTTCAATATTTTTTGTGTCTATGTATCTATATTCACAACAAGTGTTGGCCTGTAGATTTCTTTTCTTGTGCTGTCTTTGATTTTAATATCAAGGTAATACTGATCTCACAGACAATTTCTTCCTTTTTAAAAAGAGTTTGTGAAGATCTAGTATTAGTTGTTCTTCAAATGTTTGGTAGAAATTACCAAGAAGGCCCTCTGAATCTTAAGCTCTTCTTTGTGGAAAGTATTGAAATTATTAATTTAATCTCCTTTTTATGTTTACTTTTTATTCATATAAAGCATAAAATATACTTTATTTGTTAATTTTTTTCAAGTTATGTGTGTTTGGTACTGATTAAGAGACTATCAGTACCAAACACACAGAAATAAAGGAATAATAAGGAAAGAGTATTGCAACTGTATGCCAATCAGAGCATCAGTTCCAAACACATTTGAGTCTTTAGATTTAGAAATGTGAATGTTTTATCATTTTTTTATCCTAAATTTTTGTCAGTTAGGTAATATTTTCAAAGAACCAGAGTTTGTTTTGTTGATTTCTCTATGTTTACTTCATTTGTTCACATACTTATTTCAATTATTCCCTGTCTTATGCTGGCTTTGTGTTGAGCTTACTCTTCCTTTCCCAATTACTTATGGCAATAGGTTATCACTTTGATATCTTTCTTTTTTTTCAATATAGATGTCTAAAGCTATAAATGTCTCTGTCAGCAATATTTTAGTTTCCACTTATACGTTTAAGTTTTAGTATGTTGTATTTTTGTTTCCATTTATCTCAGAATTTTCTAATTTATCTTGTGATTTCTTCCTTGACTCTGGTTATTTAGGAGTGTGTCATTTAATTTCCATATATTTGTGAATTTCCCAAATTTATTTTTGTTATTGATTTCTAATTTAATATCATTGTGGTCAGGAAACACGGTTTATGATTTTAATGTGTTTAAATTTACCGAAGTTTGATTTATAGTCTAGCATATTGTGTATTTTAAAAATGTTACATAGTACCAGAGAAGAATGTGTATTCTTCTGAGTGAAGTGCTGTATAAATATTTGTTAGTTTTAGTTGGTTCAGTGTTGTTCAGATTATCTATATCTTTGTTATTCTCTCTAGTTCTATCCATTATTAAAGCAGAATATTAAAATATCTAACTATTGTTGAATTGTCCCTTTCTCCCTTCAACTCTTATACACTTTATGAGTTTTGGGGCTGTGTTGTTACGTGTATATTTATGTATAATTGTTATTCCTTCTGGATTTATTGATGCTGTTACCATTATAAAATATCCTTCTATTGATATTTTTGTTTCAAAAATCCATTTTGCATGGTGTCAGTATAGGCCAGTTTTTTTATGATTGCTGTGTGCCTGCTATATTTGTCTTCATCCTCTTACAGTCAACCTGTTTCTATATTTGAATCTAAAGATACACAGTATCTTTCCATCCTGAGAACAGAATATTGTCAGAATGTTTTTTTATACATAAAGTCTAAAAAACCCTGCCATTAATGTATTTGCATGTAATGTTGTTATTGATACAATTGGGTTTAGATCTACCATTTTTCTTTTTGGATTTTATATGTCTCATGTGTTTTCCTCCTATTTTATTCCTCTTTTGCTGACTTTTTTTGTGTTAAGCCAAGGTTTTCTGGTGTAATGTTTTAATTACATTTGTTTTCACGTTTTTATTCTCTTAGTCATTGGTCTAGGCTTACCATATGTTTGTTATCAGAATCTACTTCAGATTTATACTAACTTAATTATAATGAAATATAAAACATTAATCCTATATATCTCAATTCCATCTTCTTCCTTTCATGCTATTATCATTTTACATATTACATTTATATGTTATAATATAAAACATTATTATAAATGATATTTCATATAATTTTATATTTATAAAAACAGGAAAGAAAGAAGATCAAGTATTTATGAAGTTTGCTGTATTATTATTCTTGTTTTCTGTTTCTGGTTGTCTTCTTTTGTTCCTATGGATTCAAATGACAACTGATGTCATTTTATACTTCAAAACAGCTTTGATCCCACCTGACCCCTCTTGTGCTGTTATTATCAAACACGTATGTTCCTCCACTTACAATGGGATGTACCATAAACCCATTGTAAGTCAAACATGCATTTAATACCTTTATAAACTCATTATAAAATTAAAAATGTATAAATCAAACCATCCTAAGTCCAGATGCTGCCCAACTTAGGGTGGGGTTTTGTCCATGTAAACCCATCATAATGTCTAAAAATCATAAGTCAAACCATTAAAAGTTAGAAACTGTCTGTGTACTAGATTTCTGCATGGTATATGCTCAATATAAAAAGTACAACTATATACAAATTGTGGTAGACAATTATTTTATCAATCTGTTGAGAGTAGAAATGAGACAAAACATGCATTTATACTATCTTTTAAAATTACATATTTACCATTACCAGTAATCATTCTTTTTTTATGCAGATTTGAATTACTCTCTGGGATCACTTACTTTCAGCCTGGCAAAATTTCTAAGTATTTTTGTAAGATGAGTCTGTTAACAATATATTTTCTCAGTGCTTCTGTTATCTGAGACTATATTTATTTCATCTTCATTTTTACAGATAGTTTTGCTGGATGTATGATTCTTGGTTGACAGTTTTTTTTGTTTTTTATTTCTTCTTTCAGTACTTTGAATATGTCACCCCGCTCTTTCCTGGTCTCCATTGTTTCTGATGAGAAGATCTTAATCTCACTAAGGTTTCTGTATCCAAGCAAAGTCATTTTCCACTTGCTGCTTGCAGTATTTTCTGTGTCTTTAGATTTCAGCATTCTTACTCTGAGATGCCTGGGTAGATCTTTTTGCATTCATCCTACTTGGGATTCTTTGATATGCAGATTATTTTTTCATCAATTTTTAGTTTTCACTCATTATTGTTAAAATATTTTTTTCCACTCCTTTCTCTTCTCTTTCTCAGGTACACCCTTTATATACATGTTGGTATGCTTAATGGTGTCCACATTTCTCTGACATCCTATACATTTTTAGAAATTTGATTTACTCTCTGTTTTTTTGGATCACCTAATCTCTATCAATTTATCTTCAAGTATGCTAACTGTATCATATATACTGTTGAGCCTCTCTAGTGGATTTTATATTTTGATGACAGAACTTTTCACTCCAGAATTTACATGTGGCTATGTTTATAATCTCAGCTAAAACATTGCCTTCATAGCTTCTTTCAACGTATTTAAGCATAGTTCCCTTTAGTTTTTTGATATATTTATAAGGGATACTTTGACTCAGTTCTTTTTTTTTCTGTTAAGTCTGACATCTGGGCCTTCTTAGAGGCAGATTCTATTGTCTGCCTCAAAGCAGACAACATTCTTGTGTATGGCTCACACTTTCCTGTTTCTTTGTATGTCTCATGATTTTGAATTGAAAACTAGATATTTTACTTAATATACTGTAACAACTCTGAATTCTTATCTTTCTCACTCCTTTTGGCACTTCTTGTTCTTGTTTGTGTGTCTATTTGTTTAGCAATGTGAGATGACTGGACTACTTCAGTGAATTCTATTTCCCCAGTAGTGTACAGCATCTGATGTTGCTTCTCAGAATGTGCAGACTTGGCATGTAATGAGTCTCTCTGAGCACCTGGGGAAGTCTGCTTCTATTAATATCACACCTAGCTTTTAGCATCCACAAATTGCTTTCTAATTCTTCTATTTTTTTGAAACAATGCTTTCAGGCATAAATTGTTCCACAGAGTGATCCAGTTAAAAGCAAGGCCTCTTTGCAGGGGGAGAATCTTTCCAGTCTTGAAGGCTGCTCTGAACCCATGAAGGCTCTTATCTTATTCTCTGGTTTTCTCTATTAAGTATCTATCTCATCTACAATTTTGCTTTTTGTTATGTGTGTCAGAGAGCTACAAGTCTCTTCCTCATTGCTTATTTTGTGATCTCCACTGGGTTCAACAATGCCCTCGGTCACAAATTCACAGTTTCTTCCAAATTAAGTAAACTCATTTAGGAAGAGATTTGAGCTCTTCGTTCTTATTGTCTGCCTCTCCTCTGGATAGAACTTCTGTGTGATTTTAGCTGGGCTGAGGGCGAAGACAGTGGTCCACTTCTTTCAGGGTGACACCTCTGCTCAACAAGTGGTACTCTGGGCAGGGAAATAGAGCCTGAAATTTTGAACTTGTCCTTTTTGACATTGAACCTCTATCCTAAGCAAGTTGGGCAGCGCTGTTTAGATTCCAGTTTCCTTGATGTGTTGTGCTTGGGGCATAACTTCAGCAATTGAAGTGGTGTTGGGGAAGGTAAAGGAGATCAGTGTTCCCACTCATAGTACCCAGAATAGAGATTCTGCAGTTCAGAGCTGGAGTGGAATGACATGTTCATGCTGTTCCTGGAATAAAACTATAACTCTTGGCTGAGAGTGAGGTAGGGAGGAAGCCCCATGTCTTCAAATGGCTGAACTAGAATTTTCATCACACAGATCTAGGAGGGGCAGAATAGAAATGGCAATGAGCTGTGGCTTAATTGCCACATATTTTGACTCTTCTTACATACATTTAGTAGATTTTCTTGAATAAATGGTTGTTCATTTACTATATACCCAGATGACAATTTCCAAAGACTTTGCATGGTTAGTTTTAAAAAAAATTCATTCACTAAATGATTTTTATTTTCGACTGGGAACATGGTTCACTATATTCTTTACACCACTGTTTTGGTAGTAAATTCCTCCGGTTGCCCTTAAAATAACATCGTTGCCTTTGATACTCTGCAGGCTTACTATAATATATATAATTGGACTTGCTTTCATTTATTATGTTGGTGGCTCATTTTATTTCTCAATCTGAAAGCTCTCTCCTTTTTCATTTTGGTGGTATTTTCAACCATATAGTTTATAACATTGCTTCATTTTAAATGTATCCTATTTAATTTCTCCTAGAATACTTAAAGTACATTGTACAATTTCTATGTTTCTACATCTCTTAACCTCTCTTTTATATTCTTTAGTACAGTTCTCAATTTTGCATGTATCAGAATCATCTGGAGAGCTTCTTAAAAGAGAGATTACTGATCCCTATTCTTAGAATCTCTGATTCCACACATCTAAGATAGAGCTTAAGAATTTCATTTCTAACAAGTTTTCAGTGATGCTGAAATTCTGATGCGAGGACTACACTTTGAGATTTACTGCTCTAGTTCTTATATCTGTGTGCTGGATTCAGATGATTTCTTCAAATTTATCCTCAGTTTACAGATTAGCCATGTCTGATTTGCTATTTATCATCTTCTACCTTTTAAATTTCAATGACTAGTCTTCATTTATAGAAATTCTGTCTTTTAAAATCTCTTCTGTTTATTCATGGCTTCTTTTTTATGGTTTATTTTCTATATTTTATCTTCGATCCTTTTAATCTCATTTTTATACTTATTTAAGAACGTATTTCAGATTGTACCATTATATCAAGTTCTGTGATGTTATTTTGTGTTGTGCCAATAAACTGCCTATTAGGTAGAATCATTTCTTCATGTATTGGGTGACTTTTGATATGAGGTTATCATCGGCAAGAATTATTTCTCCATGAGAGTTTCGCTCATGCTGGGTTATAGTAGTTTCTGTTTAATTGATGAAATCTGGAGTTTGGTTTCTGCCAGGAGCTTGGAAAACTTAATAAGCCTAGACCTATTTTAACAATAAGTTCTCATCACATAATTTATGCACCATGTGTGGTGTAAATTTGGATCCCAATTTTGGATTCTATGGGGGATATTTTATTTTACTTTTACATCTCAGGTTCTGGAGAAATACCAGATGAACAGAATTTTCTCTATTCCCTTTTGAATTGAGGAGGGTTGATATGTGTGTGTGTGTGTGTGTGCGCGCGCGTGCGCACTTGCATTCATGTGGGCAATTTCCCTTCTAGTTTTTCTACTAAATAAGGTAAGATTTTAGAAACGCAGCAGCATGTATAGAATTGACCACTACCTACATCCTAAACTGAACTGTAAAGTATTATCATTTTTTTTTGCAGAGATCGCTATTTTAGGCCCTGGAATTTTTGTGCCATTTGCCTTTTATATTTTATTCTAAAATTCATTATCTTAAACTGATATTTATCAATTTCTATATATGAAGCTGGAGATGTACACATCAGCTGAGTCTTACGAATATTGGGAATTTTTATTATTTTGTAATCCAAAAATAAAATTTTTAAAAAATTAAAATGAGCTGTTAATCAAGGAATATGCACTTACTATCTGTAGACTTATTGTATGATATATAAAAATATATAAATATATATTTATATTATATATATATATATAGAGAGAGAGAGAAGTTTTAAGTATAGGTAGCAAAAGCTACTTATATTGAATATTTATAAACAAGCATGCCCTATATTTAAGATTTACGTCTTCTGGTTATGTTAACTTTCCTCTTCTATTATCTCCTTGTTACACTGGTCATTGTTGTAATAAAATTACCAATTTAAAGTCTTTCTATTTCTTGAGAGTCAAAGAAAAGTTGAATTTACTATCACTTATAAGCAGTGATAGAACTGACAAGCAATTGGACTGACATGTGCCATTATGATAGACAGTTTCCAAGTTCTACAGATATCACAGTGTGTAGGTACCCCTAGCTTTTTATTTACTGGTATGTTCTAGCATATAGAATAGTGCCTGGCATAAAGTGGATATTTAATAAAATTGTTGAACAATGACATGAAGCTGTGAAACTGACCTAACCAAGGAAATAATTGTGACATTTGTAATCAAAGTCTGACATTCCACATATTAATTTCCAATCAGAGCTCTAGCCCCTGAGGCCCCTTTCCTAACTGAAACCCAGAGAATGTTCTAAACCTGCCATGAATGTAAAGCAATGGCAAGAATGAGCGTGCTCTGTGGGACTACGACTATTTGTGAAAGTCACCACTGCTTAAAACCTTAACTTTGCTGAGATTTATGCTCTTTCTAATGAAACAACTGCCCTTTGGATTAAAAAATATCCCATTGCTTAAGTGTCAGGCAGTTAGATTATTATTTTAACATACCTATAAAGAGGAAAGGCGAGCTCACATGCAGAGGCTGGTTAATTTGCTAGTTACTAAGGTCACAACCTGGGCAGAAGATAGGATGAAAGCCAGAACTATTAGAAAGGTCCACTCAGAGCCACAAACATATCCAGTGTTCTTGCTTTTCCCTCATGGACAGAAATCTTGTTACTAGATAGGAGCAGGTAATTGATAGAAGGAAAAATCAGCCTTCTTCCAAATAGTCTCTAAATATTGGATCATAGGGTCACATCTGGGCTTTGATTCATGAAAATTTCCCATAGAATCTTACAGGTGTTTAATGAGTATTCCCAGAGTGTAATCATTTGTATGATTTTAATAAACTCTTCAATGGAAAGGGAGGTGAAACTGGATTAGATTTTGCCAGTTATCTGCTAAGTTAAAATAAAAACTTTTAGACTCCTGTTGTTCTTTAATTCAAAGAGTTTTTCTTTCCCAGTTTGTCCATCAAGAGTCAGCTCCTCAGAGATCTCTTATTTTAGTCCCAGCATGATCTAGGGGCCACTTCTAAGACTAGTAGGGCACACTGAATATACGCTAGCATTACATTTACTGTGACTTTTATTAGTAATTAATTAACATACTAGTATTTCCTGCTAGATTCTATGCTCCTTGAGAATAAGGTCAGAATCTCACTTTCATAAACCTTGTAGTTGACGTGGTGCCTGGCATGGCACCTACTCAATACATATTTTTTAAATAAATGCATGATGCTCCACCCCACCCTACATGATGAATTCTCAGCAAAAGCCTCCATCAATCCAGCAGCATGAAAAAAATCCTTTCCTCATGAGATCGTTCCTTCCCAATATTATGGAAAGCACTTGAAATGTCTGTGTGAGCCAGATGGATTCAAATTAATATAGCTAGAACACTGTGGCTCATCAAAAGTTAAAATAACAAAGACAAATTGGACCCCCACTTTGAAGTCCTCATATTCTTTTTCTTAAAATACTAAAATATTTTGTTAAAAACAGAATATTGGAATGCTTAACATGTAGTTTGCTAGTTAGTTTTGTTTCTTCTTGAAATTTTCCTCCAAGGGGTGGCAGAGAGAAAAGTAAATGTTATACTGGAATTTGTTTTATTTAATCAGTTAATGATACAGAATCATCTCCTTTCACCAAAGTGGGTCCCCTGATTAACAAATTTCTTCTGGTTGTCATGACTAAACATTCTCAGGAGGTGGGAGGGGTGGGCAGGAATAGGGTACAGAGACATCAGCCAGGAATTTCAGTAAGCCAGACCTGGGTCAGGCACACTGCTTCTCTGCTTTCATTGTCCTCATTTACTGAATAAGGGTCTTGATCTAGAATATTTATTCTAATTTTAACATGCCATCCTCTCTCTGAATTCTGAAACAATTCTGCCCTCTCTGGCACCATTATCACCAACTGCTAACAGAGGAATCATATAGTTGCAAGGGATCCGCTGGGCTTAAGATAGAAGTAGGGTCAGAGACAGAGTTTGGGCTGTTGCATCTGCACAGAGTCAGGTACCATCAGGATCCTCCATGTGCACACCCTTCATTAGAATGCAGAATTTTCAAATACCAGCATGTTTTCAGGGAATTCTCGTGTAAGGCAGCAGTATAGGGGTAGCAGAATAGTACATAGCAGAGAATGCAAAAAGAAAAGGTGGGATACAGTTATCACCATGCTTACTACCTATTAATCTAACAATCATTAAACACTTACTGTATACCGGGCACTGTGCTGTGAACTTCCACCTCCAAACTCAATCTTCAAAATAAATCTGTGAGTTAGGTATTACTTTGGGTCCATTATACAGATGGAGAAATTAAGCCTCAGAAAGGTGAAATAACACAGATTTTAAGTGGTGTGAATGGTAAACCCAGGCAGTCTGACTCCAAGGGCCTTGCTCATAAACATTGACCTATAAAGAGTTTCTCACTTTTGCTGGTTAAAGACAAATAAACAAATGAAACACAGTGGGAAGGAAAGATCTGACAAGTTCCCACATTCTTAATGTGAACATCAAAACCTGCTCCAAAGAAGAAGCTTTGTCTCTGGAGTTCTTGGAGCAGTTCCTGCACCTGTACTTGCACTTGCACCTGTACCTGCAAAGAGCCCTGAATGTGAGATGGTGCAGGATCAGCTCTGAAATATAGTCCAGAGAGCTAAATCAATAACATATAAACAATGATAATGTTTGATTTTCTGGAGATATATAGATATATATTTGAAGTAAAATGGAACTCTGCAGGAGCCTAATTTTAAAACATCAATTTCTCAATGATCATGTTAATGCATAAAATGTTTTCTTTTCTTGAGTGTAGGGATTTGCAAATACTTTCTCTATAATTTGATGCTGTTATCAAACTTAATTTAATGACACATTGATTTGTTATTCATTCTTTTATTCAACAAACATTTATTGAATGCTTTCTGTGTGATAGGCACGCCCTAAAAAAGAGTTATAGAAAAATTAGACAACAATTGCTGGCCTCATGGAGTTTATGTCATGGTAATATTAAAGGATCTGAAGTTTTATCATTCTGGTTTTATCTATCATCTGAGTATTGGTGGAGAGTAGAATGTTATGACCTTGGTTCTTAGGATCTGGGGAGCTACATGAGGAACATTTTGTTTTCTTCGAGGAATCTCGAAGAAGCTTTCCTATTCCCCACTCTTCTTTAGAAGTTTCTTAGGCCAATAATCTAGAACAGAGAAAAAATACAGAGCAACTTAATCCGCAGAGTCTAGAATCTCCGGCTATGAAAGAAGACTTGGGGAGGAAAGCTTACTTTTCTGTTTTCCTTCCCTTTAATATCATCATGGCCAGCATAAGTTTCTTAGATAAAAGTATGTATAGTATCAGATGAAACAAGATAGTCATGTTGGGCCACAAAGAGAGGATAGCTTTAATACACTTGTATCATAATAAATTTTTGATTTCTTAGTAAGTGTTCTTCTCCATGTTTAATGGTCTCACTTCATCTTTGTCCAGGGTATCATGAAGAGCTAGGCCCAGTTACCAGTTGGGCTTGAGCACTGTAAAACATGGCAGAGCATGAATAGTATATAGATGTGGGTACCTGGGCATGACAAAATATATACTGATTTTCCAGAATTAAATCCATGGTTGTCTTCGTTTTTCAAAATTAAAACACAAGCATAAATCACTGTGTTTTATCAGGAAACATTTCACTGTCTAGATGTAAGCAGTCACTGGGAAAGAGTCTATAGCCTGAATTTTGATCTTGGTTTCTTTTAGGATCTGCAATTTTAAAGTGACATAGGGTCAAAAAATCAAAGCATCTTTTTGTTGGTAACGTATCTCCTTTCTTTGGAGATTTATGATGATATCTTAATGGTCTATGAGACTGTGTCTAATCTCTGTTAAATCACTTAAAATTTTCCTTTGATTGCAATGGGTGGGTACATTTCATAAAATCATAGAATTGGACAGTAACTTAGGTCACACACACACACACACACACACATACATACACACACTTGAAATCCCTGTGTGTCCTTGGCCAGTGCTCAATCAAGATTTTATTTCACTGATTCTAGTAAACGTAAGCTATATCTGAAGTCCACCTTTCCTTTTGAGCATATTTTTATTAATAAAGTTATTTAGTTATTATAATACATTTCATGGTTACTTCTATTGCTGTTTTGTCTTTTTTGGCTCTGTATGAAATAGCATGTCCATTTTCGTGTGAGAGTCCTTCCTGCATTTGAAGAAAGCTTTTAGAAACTTTCAGTTTTCATGATGCTTGCCCTTTCTATTCGTTCTGTTTCTCCAAGCAATCAAAATGTATCTTTAGCATTTTGCCTAGATTATAGAACCAGAATATAAAATGTCCTGAATCCTAACATCCCCAAATCATCACTATAAGTGTTTGACTCCTGCCTGTATGTTTAGTTTCAGAAGAGCCCATAGCCTTGCTGAGATTATATCATGCTGAGACTCTACTCCATCCTGGATTTACGGTTTCCTTCAATATATGTGGTCAGATGACAACTAGCCACTAAAAGTCAAGAATTAATATTTTCTTTTATAAATCCTTGATCTACATTTTGTGGTACACACAATAAATAAATACCAGAAACTGGAACTATGGCCTCTACTGCCTGTAGCACTCCTGCAGCACTTCTGTGCAGTCTTGGTTTAGAAACTATAAGGAACATAAAAGAAGGAAAGAGCACCTGCCACCAAGAAACACACAGTTTACTTAAGGAGTCATGGCACCTGGAGGATATTATGCTAAGTGAAATGAAAGAAAAATATTGTATGGTCTCTCTTATATGTGAAATCTAAAAGGCCTAACTCATAGGAATGAAGAGTAGAACTGTGGTCATCCAGGAACTGGGGATTGGGGAAAATGGGGACATGCTGATCAAATGGTACAAACTTTTAGTTATAAAATGAACAAGTTCCGGCAATCTAATGTGCAGCATGGGTGGTATTTGAAGTGATAATTTAATTTGATTTTGATAATCATTACACAATGCACAGATGCTCTTTGGCTTGCGGTGGGGCTACATCCCAATAAATCCATCGCAATTTGAAAATAACGTCATTTGAAAATCATGTAACACAAAGCCTATTTTATGATAAAGTGTTGAATATCTCATGTGATTTACTGAAAGTGAAAAACATAATAGTTTTATGAGGCTGTATGAATGCATATCACTTTTGCACCATTGTAAAGTTGAAAAAACGTAAATTGAACCAGCATGAGTTGGGAACTATCTGTATACATGTATCAAATCATGTTGTACACCTTGAATATATACAATTTTTAATAAGTTATGGTAGATCATTAAAGAACAAAATATATAACACATTTCTGTGACATCAACTTCTGTGATTACTTGTGTTTTGTGTGTGTGTGTGTGTGTGTGTATATATATATATATGTATTTGTTTGAGAAAGTAGAAATCAATATGACAGGGTTATTTGGAAAATTATTCCTAGGAGAGGAGGAATGCACGTTTACTACTTTGATTACTTCAAAATATAAATCATCTGAAGGAAGAATACTAATGCTTGGTATTTAAACATTTATATTCCCTAAATTCCAGTAAAGCATGGGTTTTTGCTATATCTTAATGATTTATGTGCTTTGAATTTCATGTTTAAAAGAGAAATAACGTGGGGTGCATACACTGTAGAGCCTTAATGCAAAATTATTTTCCACTTCCTCCTTGCCCCTATTCATCTAGCTAAGACTTCTTTTTTTTCTCCATGGTCAGCTAAATAACTGTGGAAGATAGTAACTCATGGATGTGAACTTCATTGTTATTTTTGCATGTATGGATATATCCCTTGCTTTCTCAAATCCATGACCACAAGTCTAAACTCTAGCAGGTACCAGAGGATGTAAGAAGTAGTAATAGAAAGGTTCAGAAACACCACAGTTTCTGGTTTATTCTTTGCTTTTTGCTCCTTTATCTAAATATTGATTTAGATAAATGTTAGAGGAGTAGTAACTATATGTGTGACTTTGCTGTTTTGTTTTCTACTTACTTTTTCTTGAGTTACAGGAGAAATATAGCCAAAACAAGAGCTGCAGTGCCATAATGCAAAATAAAGTTAAGTAGTTCACACACACACACACACACACACACACACACACACACCCCAACATCTGTGATGGCTGAGAAATTAAAAATAGAACAGAATGAGAGTTTGGGTGACATATTCCAGTTTGGATCTTTAAGAGCAGTTTAGCTGAGGCCCTTTGATGAAAGATTATATTGTGCTTTCTTTTGCTACCATCTTTGTCTTAATTTCTAATCGAAACCCTAAATCTTGACAGATTGGTGGGGGTATAAAGAAAATCAGGGTTTCTTGCTTCTAGCAGAGTCTCAACATCCTGCTGAGTTGTCTGTCAAATCTGCAGGAATCCTTATAGCCACCACTGCTGTATTAAGTGGTTCATCAGACCTCATAGCTAGAAAGGACTTCCATATGCTGTCCATTTCAGTTCTACCTCGTATCTGTTGTACTCATACTCCTGGCTGGCATGAACCTAAATCCTGAACTGGAGAACCAGTGCATACCTAATCAGCACAATGGTTTTTTATTATTTTTCTTATTTTAAATATTTAATTGACAACATAGTATATCTTTAAGATGGACAATGCAATGGCTTGATACATGTGTAGACTGTGTAATGTTACCACAATCAAATTATCACATCCATCATCGGCCATATTAATCATTTGTGTGTGTAGGGGGCTGAAGACATTTAAAATCCACTGTTACCATTCAGTATTATTAACTATAGCCACCATGCTATACATTAGTCCTCAGAACATATCCATCTTACAACAAAAAGTTATTACTCTTTTTACAAAGTTTTAGTCTGATTGAATGGTGACTACAGTTAATAGTAATGTGTTGTATACCTGAAACATGCTGAGCAAGTAGATCTTAAATATTCTCAACACAAAGAAATAAGTACGTGAAGTGATGAATATGCTAATTAGCTTGATTTAAACATTTCACAACACATATCAAAAAATTACATTGTTCATACATATATATGATTTATATTTGTCAATTGTATCTTAATAAAACTGAACAATAATTAAAAGTTTTTACCCTGTGAACAATATCTCTCCACTTCCTCCACCCTTCAGTCCCTGACAACCACTGTTCTACTCTCTGCTTCTATGAGTTTTACTTTTGTAGATTCCACACACAAGCAAGATTAAACAGTATTTGTCTTTCTCTGTCTGGTTTATTTCACTTAGCCTAATGTCCTCCAGGTTTATCATGATGTGGCAAATGGCAGAATGTCCTTATTTTTATGGCTGATAAATATTCCATGATACATGTGGCATCCATTAATGGACACTTTGATTATGTGTAGCCATTGGCTATTCTGAATAATGATGCAATCAACATGTGGTGCAGATATCTCTTCACTATACTGATTTCAAGTTACCAGGATATATCCCCAGAAGTATATATTGCTAGAACATATAATAATTCTATTTTTAATTTTTTGAGGAACTTCTATACTATTTTCCATAATGCCTGTGCCAAATTACATTCCCACTGATGGTGTACAAGGGTTTCCTTTCTCCATACCCTGGCCAACACTTGTTATCTCTTGTCTTTTTGATAATAGCCATCCTAAGAAGAGTGAGGCAATATTTCGCTATGGTTTTGATTTGAATTTCCTTGATGATTTGTAATGTTGAACACCTTTTTCATCTACCTATTGGTCATTTGTATATCTTCTTTAGGAAAATGTCTATTCAGGTTTTTTGTTCATTTTTAAATCGGGTTTATTTGTATTTTTATATTGCCATATATATTGAGTTATTTGGATTCCTTATATATTTCCACATATCATATATATTTCCATATACCTTGTCAGATATATGGTTTGCAAATATTTTTCCCACTCTGTAGGTTGCCTTTTCATTTTGTTGATGTTTTTTTCTTTTTTGTTGAGATAGGGCCTTGCTCTGTCACAGGTTGCAGTGCAGTGGCATGAATACAGCTCACTGCAGCCTGAACCTCTCAGGCTCAAGCAGTCCTCCCACCTCAGCCTCACAGGTAGCTGTGACTACAGGCATGCATCACCATGCCTAGCTAATTAAAAAAAAATGCAGAAATGTGGTCTCACTATGTTGCTGAGGCTGGTCTCGAACAACTGGGCTCAAGGCATCTTCCTGCCTCAGCCTCCCAAAGTGCTGGAATTACAGGCATTTGACATCATGCCCAGAGGATTGTTTTCTTTTCTATGCAGAAGTTTGTTTTTTTTAATTTTATGTAGTCCCACTTGTTTATTTTTGCTTTTACTGTCTATGCTTTTGGTGTCATATCCAAAAAGTGATTGCCAAGACCAACATTATGGAGTTTTCCCCTATTTTCTTTTAGGACTTTTATGGATTCTGGTCTTACATCGAAATCTTTATGTCGAGTTAATTTTTTTAATATGGTATATAAGAAGGGTCCAATTTCATTCTTTTACACATAGATATCCAGTTTTCCCATCACCCTCTACTGAAGAGACTATCTTTTCCCCATTGTGTATTCTTGGCAGTCTTGTCAAAGTGTAATTAATCATATATGTATGGGTTCATTTCTGGGCTCTCTATTCCTGTCCATGAATGCATGTGTCTGTGCCAGTACTGTGATGTTTTGATTACAATAGCTTTGTAATATATTTAAAATGAGGGACTGTGATGCCTCCAGCTTTTTTGTTCTTTCTTAAGAATTGCTTTGGTTATTTGGGCTATGTAATGGTTCTATCCAAATTTAGATTTTTTTTTTCTATTTCTGTGAAAAATGTCATTGGAATTTTGATAAGGATTGCGTTAGGCATATAGACCTCTTTGGGTAGTATGAACATTTTAACAATATTAATTCTTCCAATCCAATCCACAGAATAGTTTTTCATTTATTTATGTCTTCTTCAATTTCTTTATTCAGCATCTTACAGATTTCAGATAGGTTTTGTTAGTCTATAGAAAATAACTGATTTTTGTATGTTGATTTTGTATCCTGAAATGTTATTGAATTCCTTTCTTAGTTCCAACAGTTTTTTGGTGGTCTTTAGGGTTTTCTATATGTAATATCATGGCATCTGCAAACAATTTAACTTCTTTTTTATGACTTTAATGTCTCTTATTTCTGTGTCTTTTATCCTCTGTGTAAGGTCAATGCTCATTGTTTACTTACATGATCACATTTCTAAGTAAACATTGTAATTATTCCCACTTTAATTATAATGAAACTGAATATTAGAGAGATCAAGTGACTTGGCCAAGATGCTTCATTAACAAATGGTAAAGCCAGATTTAAATTTAGATCTTTCTTTCTCCAAAGCTCACGCTGTTTACTGGCAAACTGTACTGTCGTCTTTTAACTTAAAATATAGAATCTCAATAAAATGCATATTACCCTGGAGAGTAAGAAGTTGGAAAGCAAGTGATAAGGGGATCCTAACAAAGGGAGTTTGTCCCTTGCTGTAGTCTCCTAGGGCTGCTGTAACCAAGTACTGCTTAATGTATGGCTTAAAAGGACAGAAATGTATTCTCACAGTTCTGGAGGCTAGAAACCTGAAATCAAGGTGTCAACAGGCTCCTGCTCCCCCTAAGGACTCTACTTAAGAACGCTTTTGTGTCTTTTCCAGCTTCTGGTGATTACTGGCGTTGTTGCTGTTCTTTGAACTGCAGTTTATCATCCTAATATCTAATTCAGTTGTTATGTGGCCTTCGTTCCTATGTGTCTCTGTGTCTTCACATGGGCTTCCATAAAGGTGTCAGTCATTGAATATAGGGCTTACTGTACCTAGTATGACATTTAGATAGTTATGTCTATAAAGGCCCTATTTCTAAATTCAGTCACATTTATAGGTACTAGGGTTTAGGACTTCAATTTGTCTTTACGGAGGACACAAGTTAACCCACAGCACTACCTTCTCATCTTCTTTTTTAGCTACGATTCCTTCAAAAGTTATGTTTGGGTTAGCTGTGGATTATTATATTTTTTGTAGGATGCAAAAAAGACCATTAAAATGGTCTTTACACTCAATCCAAAGGATTTTTAAATAAATTAGTGGGCAGAACAAAATCTTCCATTACCATATATTTCCACAGACCTATCTTTCAAGCAAATATATGACCTGTTCATTAAAAGAGCTGCACATCGGAGAGATGCTCATTGTGTGCAACTGCCCTCTATTACTAGAGAAGGAAAGGAAATAAGTAAGACCACCTAAAGCTACATAGAATATTCAGGGGGTGATATAGTGTTATCTTTCCTAACGTAGTGCACATTGCTATTTGTTGATTGTTAAATAAACAAGGATCATTCTTCCCTTGGAAAGTCTCAGTATGATTTCAGGAACCCTGGGAAATATCATGTCATCTCACTATTTAATTCATACTTTTCTATTCTTTATTTATAAACTGCCTTGTTCCAACAATGATTTAAAATAAGAAGCCATAATCAATGTAAACTAAAGAAAATAAAAGGATGTAGATGATCATATTTTAGAGTCTGGTTCCTCCAAAACAAATGTTGCACTCTCCACTTGATTGTTTCGGTGTCCCACTAATTAGTTAAAATTTGGGCATATTAAAAGTATAGGGAACTGTTATAGCTAGAATATTGTGTAGCTAATTGAATCCAGGAACAAATCGCTGTACTTTAAAGGGAAGTGATATATTTGAAAAGGATTGGTGAGTTGTTTTTATCTAATCTTTCTGGGTGCTAGATGCTTGGCTGCTTGCAATGAAACGTGGTCCTCAAAAAGTAAGGGACCTATGGCCCTTTCGTCATTTCTCCAGGGCAACCTGAGGCAAGAGAGCCGGCATGTATCAGGTCATACAATTGTCATCTATTTGCTGAACCCTGATCACAGAAACACTGTGCCACTTGTGATTCAAGTCAAGATCCACTTTCCTTGGTGACCAAGAAGCAGTAAGATGTTAATTAATTTTCCTTTTTCAGTGTCAGTATTTCCCATACCTGCTCTAGAATGGTGAAAATCCATTGGTTGAGAATGCTTCTCTTTCTTCCCACTTGATTTAGGAAAAATAAGAGGGTCCACTAAATCATGTTTGTGTGTTTGTTTCCTTTTCCTTGTGATTTTTTTAAAAAAATGATTGAATTGTTTAAGTTGCCTTCATTTAGAGAAAAGTGGTTCTTGGAAAAACATTTATCAGTCATTATGTTAGGACCATAGGTATAAACTAGGATTGTCCCAGGTACCCCAGAACATGTGGCTACGCTGTAAGTAAGTATCATCAGTGTATGTTTATAGCATTGCAGCAAACTCTGATTCTGTAAAAGCAATTCTATGGTGAGCAGGTAGAGGGGATAGATTGGACAATGTGGGACATCTTAGAAGTTTGTTTCTCTGATGGTCTGACTCAATGGAAGGATAGATTTTAAAGAACCCAGTGTCATCAAGAGATAGCATATCCTCCAAGCAGTCCTCCACCAGTACTTTCTTTCTAATGAATTTTGAAACCTGAGCTTCTAGGAATCTGAGATTACCTTTCTTGAGAATTTCTTGGATTGAGAGTTTTCCAGACTCACAGTCAAATGCAGCATCTTAGCCTTTAATAATCAAATATAACCAAGTATAAATTGACCTTTTTTTTAAAGAAATGTATGGATACCAACACACACGGAAATGGGAGGCCTTGCTTCATATGCTCTGATGTGAGCAACATTTGCTTCTACTTTGCAAGCAATGAATGCTTTGGCTTACTGGCAGCTGGTCTCTCTCTACCTTTTCCACAGTGTACATTTGTCTACTGGTTATCTGGGTGATGAACAGACTCTGCCTGGAACTTATGGCATGTATTCTATGAGGCATTCCATCATCTTGATTTCATTGTCATTAAAAAGTCCCTGGCAACTCAAATGTTGAATGCTCATAGCAGGTCTGCCTGGTGGGACACCTGTCCTTTTAGTCACCACTGGCTCTCTCAGCCATGGTTTCTTCCTATTGGCAATATTATCAAAATGTTCATTTCATTCATAATAGCATTAACTTTTCTAGTCTGAAATAATTTCAAAGTTCATCAAGTTCACATACTTTTTTTTTAAAGTTAGAGAAATTGAAGTGTAGAGGTCATATGAGCTCTTACTAGCAAAGCCCATAATAGAATCCAGACATCTTGATGTCTAGCTTAATCTATTTTTGGCTTTTGTGAATTTCAGGTGATTCTGCTGAAAAAGATTGAACACACTTGATTCACACATCCTTCTTGCTCAAACATCTTTTTATGGGTTAATTTCTGTCATTAAATGTATTTTTCATTTCTCCCAGAATGTATCAACTACAGGCAAGTTCAGGTCAAGTTTTCCGTTTGTTTTTTCAGTTGACTTACATAAATAGGATTTGTTCGCCAGGCTTGACACCACCTGAGATACCATAGCACTCATGACTTTGGAATGTATCCGGTTGTGGTCACGTAAATACTAAGCATCCCCAGAGCTTCTTTAATCTGAAAATCTTCTAGAATGGGGGTCCACAGACGGTAACCCCTGAGCCACATCTGGTATGCTGCCTGCTTTTGTAAATAGTTTTATCAACCATGCTCATTTGTTCACAAAGCCTGCTTTCAACTGCAGCGGCAGAGTTGAGTAGCAGTGACAGAGAATGTTTGGCCTGCACAGCTTGAAATATTTGGTCTGACCCTTTATAGAAAAGGTTTGCCAACTGCTGCTTTGGAAACTGTAAAAATCCCTTCTAATAATCAAGATTCTGTTTGTTAGATACTATTTTTTTTTTTATTTTCTACAAGAAATGCATTAGGTAATTTTAGACTCGTGCTAAGGTTTGTAAATAGACAATTTAGCTAACGACTTCCAGAACAATCAATGATGTTTTCCTTTTTGATGTACGGTGATTCTTCCTGTGTCCCTGAATATTCATTTTTCCTGAAAGCTGACAGGTAATTATACACTGAAATGACACATCTTACATAAACGTGCATGGTTTCTCTTTTTACACGTAAGAACGTGAAGATACAAATGTGTCTTTGATTTGTGAATTGACATTTGCATGGCTTTAATGAATTATCTATAAGAAGAATATGGGAGAAATCAACATGCTTTGAAATTGCTTTTGAGTTTTTGTGCCTACTCTTGTTCTTAGTGAAGATGCTGAGGCAATAGATTTTTTTTTTAGTGATTATATTCATAGAATTGGCTTTGTAGTAAATTGCCAAAGTCTTGGATAATTTTTTGAGAAATTTTCAAGCAAATCTAATAAACACCCTGGCACCATTTATAAAGTTGACTTAATTTTGTTAGGTGCATTTCACCATTCAGCCTAATCATATTCTAAACAAGAAATAAATATCTGCAATTTGTATGCTTAGTCTTTTTCTTCCAATTTTCTCCAACAACACTGGTCAGTATTTCAATGACTTTTCTTAGTGTTGTTATTTTAGGTAATAGTTACTTTGTTACTGAATTCTGCAATGATTAATCACCATCACGCTGAAACTATCCTTCCTTCATCATAGTCATGAGTCACTTAACAGTGGGAATATGTTCTGAAAAAAGTATTCCTTAGGTGATTTTGTCATTATCTAAACATTATGGAATGTAAAAGATTTAAAGAAAAAAAGGTACCCCTATGTAAGTTACTTCCTGTGGCCAAAGCTTACAGGACTGACTATTGCTCTGGGAGAATGAGTGAGTGAGTAGTGAGTGAATGTGAAGGCCTAGGACATTGCTGAACACTACTGGAGATTTCATAAACACTATATAATTAGGCTACAGCACATTTATAAACAAATATTTTTAAATAATAAATTAACCTTAACTGTAATTTTTTACTTTATAAGCTTTTAATTTTTTAACTTTTTGATTCTTGTAATAACTTTTAGTTCAAAACACAAACACGGGCCGGGCGCGGTGGCTCAAGCCTGTAATCCCAGCACTTTGGGAGGCTGAGACGGGCGGATCACGAGGTCAGGAGATCGAGACCATCCTGGCTAACACGGTGAAACCCCGTCTCTACTAAAAAATACAAAAAACTAGCCCGGGCGTGGTGGCGGGCGCCTGTAGTCCCAGCTACTCTGGAGGCTGAGGCAGGAGAATGGTGTGAACCACCCAGGAGGCGGAGCTTGCAGTGAGCTGAGATCCGGCCACTGCACTCCAGCCTGGGTGACAGAGCGAGACTCCGTCTCAAAAAAAAAAAAAAAAAAAACAAACACACTGTATAGCTGTACAAAAATATTTTCTTTCATTATATCATTATTCTATAAGCCTTTTTCTATTGTAAATTGATATATTTTACTTTAAAAATTTTGTTAAAAATTAAGACAGAAAAACATGTATTAGCCTAGACCTACAAAGGATCAAGACGATTAAGATATCAGGTGATAAAAATTTTTCAGCTCCATAATAATGTTATGGAACCAACATCATATATGGGGTCTGTTCTTCACCAAAACATTGTTGTATTGTTGTTTGGTGCATAACTGTACTACAGTTGCTTATTTTAAGTCACTCTTTCATTTGACTGTATGTTCCAGGAAATCAGACACCAACTATATACTCTTTACTGTTGTATCCTCATTTATTAGTAACTTCTTTATTCTGGACATATTATTGAGCATGTGTTATTGAGCTGTGCTAATCCTGAAAAGGAGTACTTTGAAGCAATTATGCCCAATCCTCCTGGAGTTTGCAATTATTTCCTAGCACAGTACTGAGCACGTAGAAATTTCTTAGAGATCTTCACTGAAGATGTACATTAATGAAGGATATTAGTGTATAGTACTAAATCTAACAATTAAAATTAATTTTCTTTTATTACACAGCTACAAGCCTCACGTCTCAATAAGTAAGACTATTGACAACAAAAAGGATAAGATGAGAAATTGTATAGTTCAACACTCATCCACTACTAGAAAAATAATACCTGACAAATTATGAGTGATGCAGAAAAGCTGAAATTAAATTTCATTTCCTATTATAATTTTTTAAGTAAACATTTGTATTTATTGGGTATAAATGCCAAGATATTTATAGGGGCCTCTAAAAGCTCATACAATCTGGCTCACCTGGAATTATAACCCATATCCTACATCTCTCCCCTTCATTCATTCTGCTACCACACCGGCCTCTTTGTTCTTCAATCATGTCAGATATGTTTCTGCCTCTAGATCTTTATTCTCTTTCCTCTGTCTGAAACATTCTTCTTCAAAGAATGCACAAGGCTTACATTCTCAGCTCCTTTGGTCAGATCTTACTTTACTCATATTATCATGTCAGAGACCCTTCCTCTGACTTGCCTGTCAAAAGTTGAACACGTCCCTCCCTCCTCACTTTCTACTGGCTTTATTCATTCATTTGTTTCTGCATTTATTTATTTTTATTTTTAATTCCTCCGTCTGTCCATCCATGTATTCATTCACATATACTCAGTTATTTACATTCTTGGACCATTGTTACTACAGATTTAAGGGTCATTTTTATATATTACGAGAAGCAAAGTTATATCAATATGGGTAAGGTAATGGAGAGTGCCTTGGCAAAATACAAATACAAATTTAACGCTATTAACATTCAAAAGAGTAGTGGTTACTGAATATTTCAATAATATCAAAAAAATCTAGTCTCTGTTTCTTACTAAATTCAGAATGCATCTGAATGAAAGCCATTGGCTACAAATGTTCATAGAATGGTTTCCAAATATTCTATGATCAATCGCCGTGCAACATTTGAGCAATGTTGTGTAAAAATGACTCATGTATTTTTTTTTTTCGACATTTTGAGATCCTGAGGTATGACCTTTTCACTCTATTCCAAAATTTCAAATAGTTATGCTTACTAGGGTCCAAGCTGAACATTTTTCAGGGTTGAAACAGGTAAAGCTAGAAGCTACAGACTTTTGCCTTTTGATTGTACTGTCTCAATGCAGAAGTCCTTGAAAGCATCTTTTAAATTTTATCAACCCATATACCAAAACTTGCTGTACTCCCTGGAAAATGTTCTGAAAATTCTTAACCCACAATATCAACTTCACCAAACCTAGGACCAGCAACCCAGGCATGCAAGTATGGCATATTGTTTCCTATGCTATTCCTACATGGGATTGGCTTAGACAAATACATCCTACTACATAAATCTCAGTATCTATGTGGAGTTATGTGAATTACATTGTGTAAAAACAGGCCACAATTTCAAAATTCAAAATCACTACTTTGATAATGATAAGACTATATTAGAAGACGCATATGCAAGTACAGCCTGACACCTCATCTAAACATTGTCTTGTAATCTGCAAACCAGAGGAGCCGCTTGACTTTCAGCAGATGAAAAAACATGACACCTAGTTGTTGAGGGGATATTGGATTTTATTGTTAGAAGTTAGTCATTTGGAAAATTGTACTGATAACACATCTTAAAGGGCTATGGTACTTATCCAGGACAATATTTTGACTAAAACCAAATTATAATTTTTTTCATAGAAGTGTTTCAAAATCTACGAAGAGATTATAGTGTTGTGAAGATTTTCTTTGGGAGGGAGGAATAAAATTTAAGAATTTCTTCATAAGTTACATTTTATGTTTAAGAATATGAACCCAGTCCAGACTTTTGTTGATTATGGATGCAGATCTTATTTTCAGTGCGTGTAGATGTTTGTAGCCATCTTATATTCACACATATCTATAATTGTTTATTTGCATGTTCTGAGGGTACCACATAATTTTTGAACATGCCATGGAAAGTTATTTTTTTCTCTCAGTCCAGCTGTTAGCTCGCTTAGTGTCCTTCTCAGACATCCCACACATTCTTTGATTGCTCTTGGAGACAGGTTGATAACACAGCCTGTGATCATGGACCCTTCTGCCCAGGGAATGCATGACACATTTGCTGTTGGAGAACTGTAGTTCACAAGTCCAAGCCTAACAGGTCTCCCTAAGCTTTCATGGTTCCACAAGAAAGCAGGAAATAAAGGGTGGTTTAGTAGAACCTGGTGGTTTGCAGATCTCATTCCTGGTTTAGAGTAAATAAGTCACAGAAGATGCTGAAGGCAGCTGGTTTCTCAGTCTCATCTGAAATTGTAGTTCTATCATAATGTATTTTCTATGGTAAGTTAAGGATCTGATTAAATCTATTTCCATTAGGTTTTTCCTTTAAGAAATTAAGTCAACATTCTGTCTTTCACCTTGAGGCTTTCTCTCATCAGCAAATACATGATTGAGCTTTGTTAGAAGCTATAAGCTTCTTCAGTGGCCTGCATTTTGCCTTGGATCCTAGTACTGGATATCCTACTAGAAATGTTGGCAGTTCTTTCCTAAAGGCATGTTAAAGCCTCAGTCCAGGAACATATGACCAAGGAGCAAGCCAAGAGCAAGGGCAGAGTCAACTGAATGGCACAAATCAGCAAATTTGGGGTAAGTTGACTTTTTCCTAGACCCTAGACTTGCCACTAGCTCCACTGCATTCATTTCATAGACGCTGTTCTCATGGCCTTAATGTTTTCTCCAGTACCTTGTAAAACAATCTGCATGGGATTATCAAAATCTGTGATGATTTCCATCAGGAGACACAAACATTCTGTCCTACGTTATTATCACTACGATGATGTAGAAGTCATTGAAATTGTGGTTAGAAACAAATGTGGTATCCATTTGTAGATATAATTGTTAATGGGATTTAGTCTTGAGAAAATACTGTACAAAGGTTGAAGCAAATCCTTTATTACCTGGATTATTTTTTGAGAAATAATCTCTGCTTCTGCCTACAGAGATCAGAGACAGGCTAGACATGGATCGAAATTCCTATGCTTATAAGCATAGGGCTGTAGCACAGGTAAACAACAGGTTAACTAATATTGACTTCAGTAAAACAAGTGTCATCTCAATTGCTTTCTCAAATGTGTGAGCTCTAAATGATGATGTAGGGTACAACCACCAAAATCAGAAGAATCATTTTTGACAACAGCACTCCTGAAGAAATAGAAGAAATAGGATAGCCATAGTAATAGCAAAGCAAGTGTTTTGTATTATACCTCAGGTAGGGTTTTGTTTGCTTTTCAAGGAAATGGGATTAATAAAGAGCTAGAGAGATTTTATTCTGTGTCTAGTTAGAGCCCATCTCACATTCTTGATCTGTTTGAATATATTATGGCAACTGGGAAAATAATACAGTAATCTAAATCATAGTTACTCTGGATTTGTGTGGCAGGCAGAAATAAGACATAGGTCCGGAAGAAACGTATGCAAAATAGTAACAGGTTCTCTGTGAATGTCAGAAGGTATGTTAAGCCAGATAAGATATCTAGAATCATTGAAAGAACTGTTCCTTCTAAAGTATCCATCTTAGAGCTCATGATATCTCTTTTCCTCCTCGTTATCCTGGAAAGGAAATGAAAGTCGGCTATGTAGGAACTTGTTTGGTGGGCTTCTATCAAGCAGCGGGTTCATTTGTTGACATTATGACTAGGTATAGGGTATGCTAGTGTCTGAGGTTTTATGAGGTTATTTCCAATATACTCTGCTTGATATCATCTTTGCTGGACAAGGAAGTAGAACTGAGAGTTTGAATATCAGCTTCTTTCCTGGTTTTACATTTGAAAGATTTGTTTGCAGAAATATTCATATACATGTATTTTACATATGTATCATATATATAATATGAATGACTTTGGTATACAATTAAAGATATTTTAAAATTATAGTTATAAATTATAAGTTTTATATTATATTATAAATTAATATAATAATTATAAATTATAATAAACTTTTCCTGTAATTATTATAATATAATAATTATAAATTATAATACACTGTTGCATTCTCATGAAACCCTATTCCCTGTTAAGCAACCAGGGTCATCCTTTTGATCCTAGATATGAATCTGCCCTGGCAAACCAGAGGCTTCTATACCACCTGCAAGGGTCTCATCATTAGCCATATATTATCTCAGGGTCCTCTACAGTGTCTCTTTTTATATTCACTTCCACAGAGGAAATGATGTCAGTCACCAAAAAAAGAGAGTTCTCTGGGTTCTTTATTATAAGGGGACTAATCTCATTAGTAAGGGCTACACCCATGTGACTTAATCACCTCCCAAAGGTTCCACCTTCTAATACCATCATCTTGGGGGTTAGGATTTCAACATATGAATTTTGTGGAGACATACATATTCAGACAATAGCACTTATATTTTTGTGATCCCTCAGAAAATTAAAAATAGAATTACTGTATGATCTAGAAATTCCATGCCTACATGTATACCTCCCAAGATGGAAAGCAGGATCCTAAAGAGATATTTGTATACCCTTTATCATAACATAATTATTCACAATAGCAAAAAGGTGAAAGCACCTCAAGTGTCTATAAGCAGGTGAATGGATAAACAAAATGTGGTATATACATACAAGGAAATTTTACCTAACCTTATAAAGGAAGGAAATTGTGACATAGCTACATCATGGATGGACTTCGAGGACATTATCTATGTGAAATAAACCTGTCACAAAAACACAAATACTGTATTATTTTATTTATATGAGATACATAGAGTAGTCACATTTATTAAAAACAAAAGTAGTAGGGTGGTTGCCAGGAATCCAGGAAAGGGAAGAATATAAATTGTTGTTTAATAGGCACAGAGTTTCAGTTTTTCAAGATGAAAAGAGTTCTGGAGATTGTACAACAATGTGAATACACTTAACACTGCTCAACGGTGCATTTAAACAGAGCTAAGATGATAAATTTTACATGTGTTATGCCACAATTAAGAATAAAACAAAATATAATACTCACATATTAATGCTGCATTTGATATATGTTATATCTTCTTGGTAATCTTTAAAACAATTTCATTCACTTCTAGGGCACCAGTCCAGAGCAAGAGGTTCATCAAGAGTCATTTCTGTTTTGTTAGGTTTTCTCTGGGATTCAAGTCTCCCCCTGTTCTATGTGGGGAACACTTTCTCTTGGCTGCCTGGCAAATCTTCAACAAGACCCCACACACTCTGACATCAAGGAGGACATTGTCCCAGAGCTTTCTCCCGAGATACTCAAACCTCGTGGTTTGCAGGCATGAGGTGGCCACCACCAACCTTTAGTCAATAGCTGTCCCGACCCGCGGGACAGTCGAACGGGCCCTGGAAGGGGGAGTGGGAATGGAGGTGACAAGAAAACACAAGAAATGGAGACAAGACAAATAGCCTGATCAAGTCTCTTTTAATAATGGTGGTGCGATGCCTTATATAGGCTGGCAGGGGAAGAGGTTGGGCCAGGGCGGTGACAGGGACCGGTCTTCTCAAATTACAATTGCGCATGCGCCGTGGGTTTGTAATTTTCCTGGGCGCGGGATTGCGCCTGCGCCGTAGGCAACATATCTTCCTGGGCGGGGGAAAAATGTTTGCGCGTGCGCGGGAAAGGTTGGCGCGCGCGGGAAGGTTTGGCGCGCGCGGGAAGGTTTGACGCGCACGGGAAGAGTTTAGCGCGCGCGGGAAAGGTTTAGGCGCGGGCGCAGGAACAATTTATAATAAAGAACCCGGAAATGTGCCATTTTCTCTCCGCTTTGCGGAGATCAAGCAACAGAGGTCGGCTAACTCCGGGCCTTATGGCTCCGGACAAATAGCCAGCAGGCTCTGCATGGGCATCAGCCCTTGGACACAAAAGTGACTGAAAGGAGCTGTTAAATGCCCCAGTGTGAGCACCAGTGGGGTTTCTGAGAAGAAAGGGCAGCAGAGCACCAGGAGGAGAAGCCTAAAGAGCAAAGTGCATTTGCTGATCCTGGGGAACTTGCAGTTTCTATGCCCTTGATACTGTTACCAAGCTGAGCAAGAGGGAGAGGAAGCAGTGCTCAACGAGTAAGTCCTTGACCATGCCTTCTGTAGCCTGAGATTTGACACAAGCTCTTTCAGCCCCAGCTATTGCCAGCAGAATGAGCAAGCCAGAATATTCACCTGGCCATCCAGTCCAGTAGTGACGAGGTGTGTTGAACAGTGTCTGCAGCTTGGGTCATTTCAGGTACATGTGGATAGAAGACATCTCAGAGATTAGCCCAAACTTCTCACTTTACATATGAAGAAAACTGAGGACCACATTCATAGATTTACAGTTCAGTGCTTACTTTACTTTGTTTGAAATAAGTTCTGTGTCCAAAAAAGTGGGGGTGATGTGGAGAGTATTAAAATAGTACTGAGCTCCAAAGGAAGAATTTCTAGTATGTTACTCTCTCCTATTCCCAATACTTCCCCTTTCTTCTTAATAGAAGGGAAAATTCATCACTTCCATGGTCTTCTTTTTCTCCCTTTCAAAATGGAGAAAGCCCACCCATATCTTACCTTTCTTCTCTCCCTTCAGTAAAAAGAATATGGTAAATAAAGTACAATATTCTTCACTCGCCAAAGATAAAACCCAGGCATCTTTTTCCTCCTCTCTCCCCTCTAGAATCTACCCCAGCAGCCAGGCTAGAGAAGATGTCTAGGTGATCTCCCTTAATATTATCATGAGCAAACTTTCTTTCTTGGTTTGGGTCTGTGAGTATTACCTTTGTCCTAGTCCTTCCTTCATGTAATAAGGTAAGGTCTAAGTTTTAGGTTTGAATAGTCCCAGACAAATGCAGAATGTCAAGTCTCTCCTGTCTATAGCACTTCACTATTTAAACCAAGCTACCTTAAAAATAAGTTTACTAGGTTGGGCATGGCGCCACATGCCTGTAATTCCGGCATTTTGGGAGGATACACTGGGAAGATCACTTTAAGCCAGGAGTTTGAGATCAGCCTGGGCAACAAAGTGAGACCCTGTCTCTTTAAAAAAAAAAAAAAAAAAAAATTAGCCAGGCATGCTGACACATGCCTGTTAGACCAGCTACTTGGGAGCTGAGGTAAGAGCATTGCTTGAGCCCAGGAGTTCGAGGCTGCACTGAGCTATGAGCCTCCCACTGTATTCTAGCCCAGGTAACAGAACAAGACCCTGTCTCCAAAAAAAAAAAAAAAAAGTTTACTAAATGTTCTAGTCCAGTAGTCCAGTTTATAAAATACTTTTCATTTTATATTTGATACCTAAGCCTCTGCTTAAAAAATATTTTTTGGCCAGGCATGGTGGTTCACTCCTATAATCTCAGCACTTTGGGAGGCTGAAGCAAATGGATTTCTTGAGCCCAGGTGTTCAAGAATCCCAGTCTCTCCAAATGAAAGTATCTAATTCAAGTATCTATTGGCGTGCTTACATGCGCGTGTGTGCTGTGTGTGTGTGTGTGTGTGTGTGAAGGTGCACAGGGAAAAGCCACCTATCTTCATAGATTAATGTTACTTAGCATCCCTGGGAAAATAGTAACTCTGACTACAGAAAAAAGCAAACTCCAATTTAAAAAAGTTTTTTATGTAACTTCCAAGGTCAACGGTTAACTTATTTAATTTCAGATGGTAGCCAGAACTTCTTGAAATTTTAAAAGACTGCAAAGTGGTTAACCAGTGAAAAACTGTGATTAAATTCTTACTGTAAAGAACCAGATCAAGACAAGTGAATATATTTCAAGGAAATGACTGCATTAAGGAATCAATATATAGTTGCAAGAGCTTTTCAGTGAGTCTACCATCCACAGAGTAAAACATTTTCTACAACTATTATATCAATATGTGGCAAATAATATCTTAAGATTTATGCACAAGTTGTTCCCACTTGAATATGCAGCCTGTTCTTTGAAATTATGCTTTAAAGTGATCATTTGTAAGTGTAAGAGTAACTGCAATTCTTATGTCTTTCATTTCAAAATGTTAGAAGTCATTGGTGAGTACATGGGTAAAGATGAAAGAAATTAATGATTGCTAGCTACATACTTCAGGTTTTAATTAACCTATTTATGTCAGTGATTTATAAATAGTTCTGTGGAACACAAAGCCTGAAAAGTGTCTTAACAGAAAAATTAAATGTTCTGTGAAGCAAAGAATTTTGGAAACACTGCATTACTGTAATGAGGAATATTAAAGAGATTTTGATTTGGAGATAGTAAGGGGATTTAGATTTGGGGATATAATATAATATAACCAAGTGGGGTTCATCCCAGGTAAGAGAATTTAATTTAATATTAAAATCTATTAGTAATAATGATTTTCTCAATGGGAAAAAGGAAATTTAATATAATTAAACACATAAAATAAATATTCTCAACATACTTGAAGCAGAAGAAAACCTTCTCAATCTGATAAACAGTTTCAACACAAAGGCATCAGATAGCATAAGTCTTCATGGTTAAATAAGTGTTGAATAGCGTCCTCTGATTTTAGGAAGTAGGCAAGGATATGTATGATCTCACTTTTTGTATCTGGCTTCTTTCATTTAACATAATGCTTTTGAGATTCATCCACATTGTTTCATATATCAATAGTTCACCGCCTTTGTTGCTTAGTACTAGTTAATTGTGTGGATATAGCATAATAGATTATACATTCACCAGCTGAATGCTTATATTGTTTTATTTATATTGTTGAATGAACCATATAAATGTTTCCAGGTTTGACTATTATTAATACAGCTGCTATATACATTTGCATTCAGTCTTTGTATACACATGCTTTGTTTCTTTTGGGTGGGGTGGAATTTCTGGGCAATAGAGTGTCTGTTTAACTTGACAGGAAACTGACAAACTCTGTTCCAAAATGACTATATTATTTTTATTCTTTCTAAAATAAACATTTAATCCTATACATTTTCCACTAAACACTGCTCCAGCAGCATCCCACAAATTTTGATATGTTGTATTTTCATTTTATTTCTCTTGAAACTATTTTCCAATCTCTCTTAGGATCTTCTCTGTGACCCATGGACTATTTGAAAATGTGTTGTTTAATTTCCAAGAGTTTGGAAATTTACCTATCTTTCTATTGTTTATTTATAGTTTAATTCAGTTATGGTCAGTGTGTTAGTCTGTTTAGTGTGTCTATAACAGAATACCTGAGACTTGGTAGTTTGTTTTCTATACGCATTTATTTAGCACAGGATTCTACAGGCTGGGAAACTCAAGAGCATAGGGCCACGTGTTGGGTCAGAAACTGACATGGGAAAAGAGGTCACTTGGCAAAGGAGGAAGAGAGAGTCTAGGAAGTCCAACTTGCTTTTGTAACAGTTCACTCTCTGGTAACTAATCCAATCCTGAGAGTGCAAAATTTCACTCCTATAGGAGGGCATCAATCAACTTATGAAGGATCACCTCTGAGACTCAAACACCTCCCACTGGGCCCCAACTCCCAACACCACCACACTGAGAATCAAATTTCAGCATGAGTTTGGGTGGGAAAACCACAGCAATCAGAGAACATATTTTGTATAATATCAATTCTTTTACGTTGTTAAGATTTGTTTTATGAATCGGGATATCCTTATTTGGTGAGTGTTGGGTATACACTTGAAAATAATAAGTATTTTCCTGCTTGGATGGATAATTACGTAAATATCAGTTAGAACCCGTTGATCGTTGGTGGCATTTGGTCCTTTTATATCTTTTCCAATATTCTGTCTACTAGTTTATCTATGACTGATAAATAAATCCACAGATATAATTGTGGAATTTTTTACTTCTCCATTCAGTTCTTTTAGGTTTTCCTTCATGTTCTGAGGCTGTTTTGTTATATTCATGTACATGTAGGGTTGTTATGGCTTCTTGGTGGATTTACCCTTTTATTGTTATGTAATGTCTTGATTCTGGTAATTTTCTTTGCTCTGAAATCTACTTTGTCTGATATTAATATAGCTATTCTAACTTTCTTTTGATTAGCATTTGTATGGGAAATATTTTTCCATCCCTTTAATTTTAATCTAACTCTATCCTTGCATTTGGCATGAGTTTCTCATAGATAGCACTTGGCTGAATCTATTTTTAAAAAATCTATGTTGTCCATCTCACTTTTTTAGTTAGTATATTTAGATCATTTAGAGCCCATTGGTTTATAAATAACTTTATGGGTTTGTATTCCTGAGCTCCTCCCTAAAGTCTCCCAGGTATTTTCCAATTCCCTGGTGCTTTCACTTTTTGTCCTCTGGCCAGAAAACTGGAGCATTAGTTACTCTATGCTGCCACATACTACCCACAACCATGTCAACATTAGGGGTAGCAAAGATCATAGTAATTGAAGCTCCAGCTTTCTGGCCTATGCGAAGACAGAGAAACAGAAAAAATATATGTAACTGGAGTTTTCCCTACACTCTTGGGACCACAAATCCTCTGGTTAGAGAGGAAGATTTTCCTCCTTCAAAGTTTATATGCTCCTAGATAAATGTACAATCATTTTGGAGGTCAATATGCAATGCAGTGTCTAGCAGACTTGAAGATGGACAGCCCTGTAATCCTGTTCCTCATCATACACCCTAAAGAAACGTTTCAATGTGTATACAAGAGACAAAAACTGTTGACTACGTTATCATTTTATAGTAGCAAAAGATTAAAATTAACCTAAATTTTCATCAACAGAGGAGTGAACAGTTTGCTTCCTCACTTTATTCATGTCTCTGACCTGAAAATGCAGCCTCTTTAGAAAGGCCTTTCGTGGCCACCATATTAAAAATAATTCAATCTTCTCCCTCAACCCCAATCTCCTTCAATCTCCTTATCCTATTTTATTGCTCCTAGTAGTTCTCATTATGATATGACACTAGATTACATTATTGGCTTCTCTCCTGTTGTTCTCTCCCACCATAATCCAATACATGTGTGGATTCTTTGCTGTTCATTTTATATACTTCACTACTTCACATTATGTACTTATTTGTTAACATGTTTGTTTACCACCTCTCTCTCCAACTAGAATATAAATTCCATGAGAGTTGGATAATTTGTCTTAGTTGTTGTTGTATCACCCATATGTAAGAATGTGTGGTACTTAATAAGTACTCAAAATATTTGTAGAATATATCAATGAATAAATTATGTACATGTGAGTAAAGACTGCGTGACATTTTATAATTCTCTATCTCTATGTTTTTATATTTTATGCCTTTTTTTTTTGAGAAAGGTTCTTGCTCTGTCACCCAGGCTGGAGTGCAGTGGCATGATCTCTGCTCACTACAACCTCTGCCTCCCAGATTCAAGCAATTCTTCGGCCTCAGCCTCCCAAAGCGTGGAGTGTACAGGCATGAGTCACCGTACCTGGCCTATATTTTATAACTTTTGAAAGAGAAAATAACAATAAATTGTTTTAAATAATCTTTCAGTGATTATTATGTTTTATTTTTAAAAACTTCTTTGAACAGATTTTGTTTTTATAATACTTATTTTTACTATTAATATTTTATTTCATAATTTAGCTATAACTCTTTTGGTCTATTTCATTTTATATCTACTCCCCTGACAACCTACCTTTCTAGCCCAACCATTCAGTAGTCAAGAACAAGTATTCTGCATGCAAAACAAAATGGAAGATTGATAGTTTTCCTATTATGCTCTATGCTTATTTCTCTCACTCCTAACTCTTCCTAGCTTGCACTGTTCTCTTCATCTGGAAAGAAAATCCTTTCTCCCAGCCCTGTCACTTTCTCCCATCAAAATTGTAATCCTTCTTCAATGGCATGTTGAGTGCCTTTTCACATTTTCCTATGGCAATAAATGCAAGCAGCAGAGGTGTTATTTGTGTATCTCCCTGTCTTCTTGCCTTAATGTCTTTGTTGACCAACCTCATTTCCTAAAACACATTTTACAAAATTCACATTTCACAGAATGTTAATCTAGGTCATGTGGAAAGAAAAAAAAAAAAACTGATTCCATGGTAACTCAATTTTGAAATGGCTGTATTTAACAAAATTAAATAGATTAATTTTGGACCTATCAAGAACATTTTGTCAATGTCCATCATGAAATTTCAAGAGGGACCTATAATATGCAGACTTTCAACTTGTCCATAAAACTGCTTTGTACATTTTAACAGTTTCCCTCTAAAAATTTCTTTGTGTGACTATTTCACAATGTGGGCAATTATATTTTTTATATTTCATATTTTGTGTGGGCACTTATCTCTCTTTTTACTTTCCAAATTCACTCACAACAATTGATTAGCATAGTAGGTGATATATCAACACTAGATAAAATACATGATTAAATCTATTTCTATTAGGATCTTCTGTAGAGAGTTTAGTACTTTGTCTAGCGTGACTCTTTAGCAATATACTTTTTTAATTATTGTTTTTTAGATAACGAAATCTAGCCTGTGAAATTGACCCCCAAGTCTAATCCTCCTCTGCTTTCCAAAGTTGATAGTGAGTTGATAAAGTATCTGTGGAGAATTCTTCCTCTCTTGTTACTGCTGAATAGTTCACTGTGTGAGCGTGTTCTGTACATATAAGTCAAAATCAATTTGACAGATGACAGTTACCTTCAAACTTTCGATGGGAATGAGAGGAAAAAAGACAACCTGAATTTTTCTCCACTCGTTTAATGCTTGTTGACAGTGCAAATTTGTAAGAATTAAAAGAATTAGTCAGACTGTGGTTATAGAGAAAGAATTGGTTGGAATTTTATATGGTTTCATGGTCAAATAAATTGACTAATTTGGATTAAGGCTGAGTTTTGAATGGAGACTTACTTTACTTTCATAGAATTTCAACGTTTGTCCACTTCAAAATGTGTTCAGAGAATTGTTACTGTTCATGTTTTGCATCTGACAAGTATAATCCTTATAGAAAGGTTTCGGCTGAAATCACTTATGAGCTAGAAAGGCCTATGGTGATGACATTTAATTTGGGAAACTCTTCTGTACTTTAAAAATTATTTTAGCTGACTAATGAGTAGATCCATACAAAATAGTTCCAATTAGAGCTTCATAATTAATATTATTGACTGACTCCCAAATCTGTAAATGTCTTTTTATGATTGTCTCTGCCGATTTACCCTCATTTTATGATGATTGAGGCATGTTTCCAAATTATGTGGTGGTGTTATTGTTAGCACTATTGTTCTGGTTAAAACCTATGGTGCATCAGGCATTTCCTAAAGTACCAGGAAATATTTTACATATATTATTTCATTTACTATTTTACATACATTATTTAATGTTTTACATATATTTTTATATATTAATTATTTTACATATATTATTTCATGTAATCATCTCCAAAGTTATGAGATTAATGGAATGTTACTCCTTTTTATTATTCTCTACCAATAAGAAGACTTACATGACAAGAAGATTAGTTACTTTGTTCAAAGTCACAGAAGCAGTAAAAGATTAAATTGGGATTCAAATACATACAATCTTAATCCAAAACCTGAATGTCCAGTTATGGCTACACAGTATACAAATGAGTTTAAAAGTATAAGCTCTCAAGTAAAAAAGTGTCCCAAATTGTAGGCTCTGCTCTGTATTAGGTGTATGTATTTGGGTTCATTGCTGAATCCACTTAAACCTCAGTGTACTCAAGTGTAAATTTAGACTAAAAAAGGCACACATTTCATATGGTACTTGTAAAGACTAAGGAAGTTTACGCACATGCATAGAGGAACAGAGTAAATGATCAGAAATTGTTACCTATTGACATGACACCTACCAGTATTATTGTGACTATGTTAAGAATGTTTCTCCAAATGAACTTGTTGATTTCTCTATAGAAAGTTCTATCAAAAGGCTCATCTGGGGAAAAAAATGTAGCAGCACAGTAAATTTTAGTGTGTTTTAAGTCAAAGATAAGATTTCCTGCAAGAATATATTATTTTAAATCAATCTGGAATTTTTTCCTTTTGGAAAGGAGAGCAGTTCAATACCATTATCATAATCTTTATCCCCAAGTATCATATTCATGATCAATAAAGGCATAAAGAAGTATTTAAAAACGTGTGCTCCAATCAGCAGAGAAATAGCACCCCGTCCTCTCTGTTGATCACAGAGGCAGCCTCACCAATAGATTCTTCAGTGTTCTATGTGGTTCCAATCAGCTTCTCAATCCATAACACCAAATCAAAGGCTATACTTGTGGAATAGATTGATGATTTGTGAGAAGATAATGTATACACTGATTTATAATTCCTTAACAGACACAAAGCAGATTTACCCTCCTTAAAAGACCCAGAAAATAATAAATTCCTAAGGAATATTTTGTAAAATTAGTCTTTTTATTGCACCTATTATGTGAAAAATGGCCTTCCATACTAAACAAGTTCATAAATTCTGTTTATTTCTCACATACATTTTGTGATCCAGATACTTTTTAAACTAAATTTATTCTTCTCTCTAGAATTCAGATTTAGTCCTAATCTACTTAAAAGCTCAACTCATGTCTTCTGCAGGCAATTTGCTGGTTTCACATACGAATCTCCCTTGGCAGAATTCGATATAGTAAAATGTATTACTGCACGTTACAGTCATTGTCTATAATTCCTTTGATTCTTCCTTACTTTTTGCAGTACCTAAATTTGTCAGTTTGCATCTTCTTGAATTGCCATTCTTTGACTTTCACACCCATAATGTTTGTGGCAGTAGTCTAACTGTATCATTACGTGTCTACAAAGGGGTTTTGGCATTATGAAGATAAGGCAGTGGTAAGCTGTGTTGCTTCTATAAAACTAAAAGTCTGATTGTAGAGACTTTCTCAAGTTGGGTCTTACACTGTTGCTTCAAAAAAAATAATATATAAAACAACTGGGCCGGGCGCGGTGGCTCAAGCCTGTAATCCCAGCACTTTGGGAGGCCGAGACGGGCGGATCACAAGGTGAGGAGATCGAGA
>NW_012121265.1:13101619-13124554 GCF_000951035.1 Colobus angolensis palliatus
GTGTATGTGTGCCACATTTTCTTAATCCAGTCTGTCACAGATGGACATTTGGGTTGATTCCAAGTCTTTGCTATTGTGAACTTGTTCTTTGAATACTGGGAAGGTGAGTCTTCTTATATAAAGACATATATATACACATGTACACACATATACACGTATATATGTTTTATGTATACATATGCCTTTAAGACTCAACTTTATATGTATACACATATATGTAAAGGCATATATGTCTTTATATATATGTATACATATATGTCTTTAAGTACCTCATTTTATATATATATATATTTATAGACAGACATATATATGTCTTTAAGTACCTCATTCAGTTCCAGAGCTGGAAATACTCTGATGACTCTCAGATTTGAACTTAAAGTCATGCACTCTCCCTTAAGCGTGGATTTAGAAATCAAAATGAAGATTGAAGAACTAAGCAAGATACACATTAAAAATCTCAAATTTGATATGTTCCCCAATTTCCCACAGAAACATCTTACTCTACTCTCTCTTGTCTACATAAATGGAGCTACAGTCTGCCCTCTTTGTTTACTCCAAAACATAGACAGTTATACTTAACTGCTTTCTGCTCTTTATTTTTCATTTTCTAAGAGAACCTGGTCAGTTCTGTCCCTCAAATATACCTTTAATTTGTTCCCATTTCTTCACCTCCACTGTCACTGCCACATATCACTCTCAGTTCTCACCTGATTTGCAGTAGTGGCCTTTTAGCTGGTCAGCAGTTTTCCTCTCTTAACCTTCCCAAATCAGGATACCCTGCAGTCACAGAGGGATATTTTGAAAATGAAAATCTGATTGTGTCATTCCCCTTTGACAACTTGTCACTGGATTCCTACAAGTCTTAGAATAAATTCCCAAATCCTCACCTTTGAGAAGACAACATGAACTGGCCCTCATCTAAGGCCTGGCCTCATGCAGCTTTGGTAGTATACATCTGTAATAACGCCAACTCATTCTCTCCTTAGTGCTTAGGATAGGTGCCCCTTCCTCTGGCTCCTCAAATCTCTGGCTCCTCATTAGACAGGTTTCATTTCCAGTATCACTCCCTGATAGACCAAGCCCTTTCTGAATACCTTACCTATGTAGCCCCTCCCCAGTCACTCCCCCAGCCCATGGCTTCATTATCTTCCTTGCATTCATCAATATCTAAAATTATCTGATGTATTTTTTCAATTATTTATTGTAGTTGTCTTTTCCATTAGAATGTAAGCTGTCTGTGGATGAAGACCCTTTTCGTTTTGTTCATTGCTTTGCAAGCTGCCCAAGAAGAGTATCAGAGACATAGTATATGTTCAATATATATTTGGAAATGAAAGAGTGAATATATTTTCCATGAATGTTTATTCATCCTTGCTGAATCCTGACTTAGTTGCCCTGAACAGTCATTCTGAGTTTTTGCTTCCAGTCACTAGTTTAACTCCTTGGTGCTAAGGACATACTGTGCATTCAAACCATTACCAGGCCTAGGACTGTGGCATATGAATTTTCAATTTCCATAAACCTGACAGTTTTCTTCAGGGTAGTGAAAGTTCTTGGCTGGGTGTTGTGGCTCACACCTATAAACCCAGAACTTTGGGAGGCTAAGGCAGGAGGATCACTTGAGGCCAGGAGTTTGAGATCAGCCTGGACAACATCACAAGACCCTACCTCTAAAATATATATATATATATATATGAAAATTAGCTGGGTGATGTGTGCCTGTAGTTCCAGCTATTCTGGAGGCTGAGGCAGGAGGATCACTTGAGCCCAGGAGGTCAAGGCTTCAATGAGGCAAGATCATGCCACTGCGCTCCAGCCTGGGCGACAGAGTAAGACCATGTCTCAAAAAAATGTTCTAGATGCCTATTCACAGATCTAAAATCTATGTTTTTCTGGAACCTATGCCTATACTGCATCTGCTTTCCATATATCCAGGTAGCTATGAGCATTAAGGACCACTGGGGCTGTACTAATTGCTGAGAGCAACTCCTCCACTGTGCTGAGGATTGAAAGACGACCTGGAATTACTGATGCCTGCCCTCCCAATGCCTGCTGTACTTGAACTCCACCTCCTCATATCTACTGAATACAACCTGGGGAGGGAGCAGGGCATCAGGCTGCAAGTCCTGATGAAGAGAGTCTTGGATGTGCTTAGGAGAAATGCTGTCAGAGAGAAGATATATGAATGAATTTAATGGTTCTGCTGGTTCTGGTATTGCTTCATTCAAACTGCCTCATGGCCTAGACACTGCAAGCTGAAGAGGAGATTCTTATTTTTATCAGTTAGGATTAATGAGTAAAGTATCAAGGACAAAAATCAAAGGAAAGGAATGAACCCCAGATACTTGGGATGTGGTGTGTGTGCATAAGGTATTATGAGAGTGATGGTCTCTAGCATGGAAGCCCAGCAAGCTGGGATAGATGTAGATATTTCACATGAATATTAAGTTCGAGATATATTATACATGTATATATAAATTTTCATGTGAAAGAAATGGACAACTATAGGGTTTCAGAAAAGAAAGATACTGCATACATTGTTTATTAGGACAGACATGGCGCTAAAATCCTTTTGAATGAAACTGGAGATAGGAACAAAATGTTCAAAGAAGAACCAAATCTCAGAGAATATGAACCAATTAATTTTAACCAAAATATATGGTTTGTTTAGGACAGTGATAGTGGGAGGCTCTTAATGTAATGATCTATCTGGCCCAATCTCTTTAATCTCCTTAGTTTTTGTCTCATTTTCTTCATTATCCTAACAGTCAGGCTTCTGGATTTGTAACTTTTACTATATTTTTATGTTGCATGTTCAATGACGAGACCATTAAACATAATACAATGAAATTCTAATTATATTCTAAAAATGTGTCTAATGTATAATTGTTGAAAGAAATAAAAAGACACATTTCCAGACTTAGGATATTTTTACTAAAATGTTCCTCTTCTGTGAGCAATTTTCATTTTAAAACCATTACATTAATGGCTGTAATTTTTATTATGAGCAGCTGACTCCACAGATGTAGCATCAAGCTCATCGGCAACCCTCACAGAATGGGGAGGTTAAAGGGAACATGACTGAATCAGTTTGCACATGGAATCAGAGGAATTACATCTTTATTACAAGGTCTTTCATTCTTGCATTTTTTACATGTAGAAATTAATTCAGTCTGATATAAGAAAATAAAACAGTGATGCATAGAATGTCAACTATCTTTATCTTATATCATCAAACTTCATGAGTGGAAGTGAGTGAGCTAGTCTCTATGTTAAAATGTTTCACATCCAACACAATTTTCGACTTGGAAAAATCACAGGGTTGAAAAGCAGGAATTTTATATAATTGAATTCCTAAAAAGAAAGACTTTTGGTGTACCTGGAATCACATACTTTGAAACAAGAATAAATTCAGGTGAAGACAGTATCTGTCTTCTTGGAAATTAACAAGTCCAGAGGGGGAAGAAAGGAATGTGGTTTCACCAGTATCACATGATTCTTGAACAGATGCTGTTATACCTTTTGAGGGCCAGGGGTTAATTGCAAATGTCAGTGTAAAACACAGAATTCCTAGACATTTTTATTAAAATAATTGTGGGGGAAAGCTACTCCCTGCAATTAGTCTGAAGACCGTTCTGGAAATGTATATGTTTGAAAAGCTACAGTGGCAAAAAAATAAAAGAAAAAAATTGTCTGATTGTAAGGCAGCCAAGAAAAGACTGATTGATCCTCTACTCTTTATCCTACTTCTTTCTCAGAATTCCCTTCCTCTTCCCTTTCACTCGGCACTGGGAAGTATGAGAAGATGATCAGAAAAGGAGCAGAAAGTACCCCATTATCCAGCACCCACCATCTGAAGACTTTGGTGGCATTTATAAATATTTGACAAAAAATAAAAATAAAAAAGGTACTTTTGGAGACAGATGCTCCTACTTTAGATGAAATTAAGCCAGGAGTTGGCAAACTTTCTAGATGAAGCCAGATAGTAAATATTTTATGCTGTGTGGACCATATAGTTTTTGTTGCAGCTATGTAACTTTGCCATTATAGGGTAAAAGCTTCCATAGATAATATGCAAGCAAATAAATATGACTGTTTCAATAATTTTTTTTTTTTTTTTGGAGATGGAACCTCACTCTGTCACCCAGGCTGGAGTGCAGTGGTGTGATCTTGGATCACTGCAACCTCTGCTTCCCAGATCCAAACAATTCTCCCTGCCTCAGCCTTCTGAGTAGCTGGGATTACAGGCACCCACTAACACGCCAGCTAAGTTTTTTGTATTTTTAGTAGAGACGGGGTTTCACCATGTGGACCAGGCTGGTCTCGAACCCTTGACTTCAGGTGATCCGCCCACCTCGGCCTCCCAAAATTCTGGGATTACAGGCGCGAGCCACCACAGCTGGCCTGATAAAACTTTATGTACTGAAACAGGCGGACGGCCAGATTTGGCCTGGAGGCCTTATGTTTCCTATCGCTACCTTTGACTATTGAATAATTTTTGCTAAGGGAATATTTATTAGAAAAAAAGACAAATCTTTAGTGCAAAATTCACTAGACCCATGATTCTAGGAACTTCGCTCACTGAGGGCATCCAGTTCATGTAAACACACACACACATGAAAATAGAATATATGTAACCTTGTAATGTTTAGTTTTAACTGAAAATAAAAGAATGCTAATTAAAATATATAATACTATGCTATTTATGTGATGTGGGGGAATAGTAAACAGACTTCCAATATCTGAACCCTGATTTTTAGAGCTGCGCTAAAAGGAAAAACATATATACTTAAATGACTCTGTTTGCTATCAACTTTTTGGAACAAATTGAGTCATACATTTGGTAATTTTTCAGTAAATCTCCTGTTAGGGCTGTAGAAATCTCTCTCCAAACTTTCTGAGAACTCTTAAGCCGTGTCTGAAATCTTAAAAGCTTGATGAATGTAAATAAACATGCTTAAAATCCAATGTAGCTGAAGTATGAGTTACAATTGCAACTTTTAAGAATTTACCAATCACTCTTCTAATTACATCCTTGTATATAATTGTCACTATATTCTAAGTATCTTTCACCAAAGTATCAGATTTGTAATCATTTTAGATTGGAAAAGAAACATTTCTAAATCAAGCTATTGTTAGCAATGTTAAGAAATATGCAAAATTTGGATCCAAGTAGTAAGCATATATTAACAAGCAGGTAGTTTTAGACACAAAGGGTCAAACTACCTTTTCAGTAGACTCTCAAAACTTTATACATGCCATGGAATTAAGTCCAATCTTCAAGAACTGCTTAGATTTTAACCTAAAAATAATGATATATGAGACAATGAATGGGATAAAGGAACCACTGGCATAATTAGATACTAGTGAAAAGAACATGGAGCTTAGATTGTAAGGCAAGTGAGTTAAGGTCAAACCATTGAAAGACTGTTATACATTGAATGATGGATTTAAAGAAAGAGTATGGGATTTTTTAGAATCTGTAAATTGGAGAGTTTGAAAACAATGCTTCTTACACATCGACAAAAAAGCTCTTTGGCTTTAAGATTCACAATCTTTTTACCCTGAAGGTTGGTATAGTAAAAGCACCCAGCAATCCATACAGCCATTAACAAAAAGTCCCACTGATTTACAAAGATATCTTACATAGATTTTTGTTTTGTTAATGTTTCTATTTTCCCGCTATGGAAGTTGGAACATGAGTGGTGCCCTAAGGAAAACATGATCTTAAGAACACAAAACTAATTATTCTCTCATTAGGATTTGAAGAAGGAAAGAGAAAGCAGTAGATTTTTTTTTTTTTTTTCAGTTAGAGTACAGCTGATTTTCATGTTCACCAGAACCTATGGAATTGTTTCAATTAGTCACTGAAGCCTAGTACCACACCTCTTGCATACTGTCTAACGCACATGTAGGCAACCCACAGTCCCAGAAGAGCTGCACATATTTCTGAATTGTGTACTGTGGCTTTAGCATCCTTAGATTCTTACTTTCTATAGCAGCCTTTATAACACACACCATTATGTGCATAACATTTTCTCTCCAGTCCCTGTATCTTAGAAGTGTATTTTCTGTGACACATAGTATACAAGGTAAATGAGCTGTGGAGTAACAAATTAAAAAGCTTTTATAGAAACCTCTAAATACTATTTATGACTCCCCTGGTATTACCTAAACTTGTTACTGCTCAAATAATTACAAGTTTTCCAGTGAGCGTGGGGTAGGCATTGTTGACTAACAATAGATGCAGTGAGCAGTGCAATTTATTTTGAAGGCTGAGTCATCAAGGTAGTTTTTATCAATGATGTCGTTTCTGTGCATTGCCAGAGAGACAATGAGAAAGGACATTTTTAAAAACGGTGGTATTTTTCTGCACGGTCACAGTTCTTCCTTGGTGAGAACTCCTCGATCCTGTCCCTTTTATTTAGTATATAACATCAATAATATTTTTAAAATGAGCAGATGTACAGATATACTCACCTGGTTATATAGGAATTTAAACATCATGAAAAGTTTGCAGTGCATCTGTAGTTATATAATTAATACATTTAATGAGACCTATCTATAGGCTATAGTCCCAGCACTTTGGGAGACTGAGGCAGGCAGATCATTTGAGGTCAGGAGTTCCAGACCAGACTGGCCAATATGGCAAAACCCCGTCTCTACTAAAAATACAAAAATTAGCTGGGTGTGGTGGTGTAATCTCAGCTACTTGGGAGGCTGAGGCAGGAGAATCACTTGAACCCACGAGGTGGAGGTTGCAGTGAGCCAAGATTGTGCCACTGCACTCCAACCAGTGCTACAGACTGAAACTCCGTCTTAAGAAACAAAGAACAACAAAAAAAAAAAAAGAAAAAGAAAAGAAAAGTGGCTTTTTACCTCAAGGGGATCATGATCTAGTAAATAATTCTTTCTTTGGTTTATGATACTTTTTCAAAATAATGATAAAGTGGAATGAATTTGATTCATCCAAAATTTACTGAGTATCTACTATGTATCAGCTATTGGCTAGACTCTGGGACTCAAACATTAAATTCCCTGGCCTCTGGATGTTCATGATCTCGTGAAGGACAGAGAAGGCCACATAAATAGCACTTCTAGATGGCAGACAGGGGTAGGTGATCTGAGTTCCAACCAATATGGTATTGAAGGAGGCAAATTAAGATTCTGAGTGGATCTGAGGGGGTATTAGGAATAGATACTAGGAATAAGGTAGAAGGTGAGCTTGCAAATGTGATTTAGGACTGGGATGAAAGGGCTTTCCAGGTAAATAATGACTTATTTTGAAAAAAAAAATACATGAAGATAAAACAAGCAGAAATGTAATTTATACAAGACTGAATATCAGCCAGAATTACTGTTTGGACAGCTGTTTGATGGAATGATATAGAGTAAAATTAAAAGAAAAAGGATAATTATCGTTTTCATGATATGTGCAGCCTAAATGGAGAATAAAAGAATCTATTCTGCAGGATCAGATATGTTTCCACATACTCTGTGTAATGATAAAAACTTGGATTTTGAAGCAAAATAGTTGTTCCCACCCTATCTGTTAGGGATTTTATGACTATAAAGAAGAACACACTTGGAATTGCTTTATAAATTTTTAAACTTTAAAGAAATGTCAACATTCTGGCATGAATTGAGAGATGTATAAGTCCTGCTTGTCCTGACATACCACACAATTGACTTCCCAGCAATTCAGCCTCTGTGTTGGACAGTGCAGACAATGCTGGCCATTTGGACATGACTGGCAGTGACAAAATACTGTCAGTAATGATGGTGCCTCTTTGGAAGGTCAGATGACATTGTATTTCACCACATTATGAACGCCCTTTGTGCAGTTGACAATCAAAAAATCTAGAAAGAAAGTTTCTGTCATTTACAGAGAGTGTCAATGTGGTAGTCTTTGCCTCTCAGGTTGGAAGCCTAGGGTCTGCCTCCATCCATGAGGTGGGAGACACTAGGTTGGACCTTTCAACACATAAGCCACAAAAAGTACAGCAGCAGCAACAGCACGGGTGGCCAGGAATCCCATACTTGTATAGAATGCTGGATGGAACCTATCGTCATTCCTGGATGGAACCACAGGTTTTTGGAGGCTTGTTGGGTTATTCTCTGGTTTGTTCCCATGTAGGTGAGTCCAGGCTAAACGGGGCTGATCAGGAAGCCCTCTGAAATGTGGGATTATGATGGGAAGGATTACCTTGGTATGATGGAAAGGATTTCCTCGGATGTAGACAGAAAAAAATGCAGATAGACACAGAGTCAATCCTACCTGATTATGTAAAGCTGGATCATTTCTTCTTTGGGACAGAGTCTCCTCTGTCACCCAGGCTGGAGTGCAGTGTGACTATCATCACCCACTGCAGCCTATACTTAATGGGCTCAGGTGATCCACCCACCTCAGCCTCCCAAGTAGCTGGGACCACAGGCAGGAATGACTATTCCTAGCTAGTTATTTTATTTTCAGTAGACATGAGGTCCTTCTATGTTGCCCGGGATGTTCTGAAACAACTGAGCTCCACTGATCCTCCGACTTCGGCTTCCCAAAGTCCTTGGGATTGTAGGTGTGAGCCACTGCACCTGGACCTGGATCCTTCTTGTGCAGCCCAGACTGTTGTTCCAAATACTCCCTACTACCCACCTGATATGGTTTGGATTTGTGTGTTCACCCAAATCTCATGTCAAATTGGAGGAAAGTATTGGTGGGAGGTGACTGGATCATGGGGGTAAATTTCCCCCTTGTTGTTCTTCTGATAGTGAGCGAGTCCTCAGGAGATCTGGTTGTTTAGAAGTGTGGCACCTCCCAGCTTTCTTTCTCTCTTCTGCTCCACTGTGGTGAAACATGCATAATTCCCCTTCGCCTTCTGCCATGATCGTACGTTTCCTAAGGCCTCACGACCAGGCTTCCTGTACAACCTGTGGAACTGCGAGTCAAGTAAAATTCTTTTATTCATAAATTACCCAGTCTCAAGTAGTTCTTTATAGCAGTATGAGAATGGGCTAATGCACCACCCATATTTTATTTTTAAAATATCTAATTTTTATATTTTTCATGTGAGTCATATTAAAGTAATTATTATGCCCCCTCTAGACCTCACACAAATCTGAGAAGTAGATGAACACTGTATTTGATCTCTTTGACACTTGTTGTTTTCCATGGCTCCTCATTTCTCAGCTCCTTTATATATCTGCATTCTTTTTTTTAAATTTTATTTATTTTATTTTAAGTTCCAGGATACATGTGCAGGACATGCAAGTTTGTTACATAGGTAAATCTGTGTCATGGTTTGCTGCACCTATCAACTTATCACCTAGGTATTAAGCCCAGCTGCATTAGCTATTTATCCTGATGTTCTCCCTCTCCCTGCCCCATCGACAGGTCCCAGTGTGTATTGTTCCCCTCCCTGTGTTGTGTTCTCATTGTTCAGCTCCCACTTATGAGTGAAAGCATGTGGTGTTTGGTTTTCTGTTCCTGTGTTAGCTTGCTGAGGATAATGGCTCCCAGCTCCATCCGTATCCCTGCAAAGGACATGATCTTGTTCCTTTTTATGGCTGCATAGTATTCCATGGTACCTATGTACCACTTTTTTTTATCTAGTCTATCTTCAATGGGCATTTGGGTTGATTCTATGTGTTTGCTATTGTAAAAGTGTTGCAATGAACATAACATATGTGTGTATCTTTATAATAGAATGATTTACATTCCTTCAGGTATATACCTAGTAATGGGATTGCTGGGTCAAATGGTATTTCTGGTTCCAGCTCTTTAAGGAATTGCCACACAGACTTCCACAATGGTTGAACTAATTTACGTTACCACCAACAGTGTAAAAGCATTTCTATTTCTCCACAGCCTCACCAGCATCTGTTGTTTCTTGACTTTTTAATAATCGTCACTCTGAATGGCATCCGATGTCATCTGATTGTGGTTTTGATTTGCATTTCTCTAATGATCAGTGATGTTCAGCTGTTTTTTCATGTTTGTTGGCCACATAAATGTCTTCTTTAGAAAACTGTCTGTTCATGTTCTTTGCCTATTTTTTTATTTGATTGTTTGTTTCTTGTAAATTTGCTTAAGTTCCTTGTAGATTCTGGATATTAGACTTTTGTCAGATGAATAGATTGCAAAAATTTTCTCCCATTCTGTAGGATGTCTGTTCATTCTGATGATGGTTTCTTTTACTGTGCAGAAGCTTTTTTGTTTAATTAGATCCCATTTGTCAAATTTTGCTTTTGTTGCAATTGCTTTGGATATTTTCATCATGAAATCTTTGCCTGTGCCTATGTCTTGAATAGCATTGCCTAGATTTTCTTCTAGGGTTTTTATAGTTTGGGTTTTACATTTAAGTCTTTAATCCATGTTGAGTTAATTTTTATATAAGGTGTGCGGAAGGGATCCAGTTTCAGTTTTCTGCATATGGCTAGCCTGTTTTCCCAGCACCATTTATTAAATAGGGAATCCTTTCCTCATTGCTTTTTTTTATCAGGTTTGTCAAAGATCAGATGGTTGCAGATGTGCAGTCTTATTTCTGAGATCTCTTTTCTGTTCCATTGGTCTATATGTTTTTGTACCAGTTCCACGCTGTTTTGGTTACAATAGCCTTGTAGCATAGGTTGACGTTGAGTAGCAAGATGTCTCTAGCTTTGTTCTTTTGGCTTAGGATTGTGTTGGCTCTATGGGCACTTTTTTGTTCTATGTGAATTTTAAAGTAGTTTGTTTTTTGTTTTGTTTTCTAATTCTATGAAGAATGTGAATGGTAGTTTGATGGGAATAGCATTGAATCTATAAATTGCGTTGGGCCATATGGCCATTTTTACAATATTGATTCTTTCTATCCATGAGCATGGGATATTTTTCCATTTGTTTGTGTTCTCTCTGATTTCCTTGAGCAGTGGTTTGTAATTCTCCTTGAAGAGGTCCTTCACTTCCTTTGTGAGCTGTATTCCTAGGTATTTTATTCTCTTTGTAGCAATTGTGAATGAGAGTTCATTCATGATTTGCCTCTCTGCTTGTCCATTGTTGGTGTATAGGAATGTTTGGGACTTTTGTACATTGATTTTGTATCATGGGACTTTGTTGAATTTGCTTATCAGCTTAAGGAGCTCCTGGACTGAGACAATGGGGTTCTCTAGATATAGGATCATGTAGTCTGCAAATAAATAGTTTGACTTCCTCTCATCCTATTAGAATACTATTTGTTTCTTTCTCTTGCCTAATTTCCATGGCTAGAAATTCCAATACTATGTTGAATAAAAGTGGTGGGACACAGCATCCTTCTCTTGTGGCAGTTTTCAAGGGGAATACTTCCATCTTTTGCCCATGTCAGTATGATATCTGCTGCAGGTTTGTCATAAATGGCTCTTAATTGTTTGAGATATGTTTCATCAATGCCTAGTTTATTGAAAGTTTTTCACATAGAGGGATGTTGAATTTTATCAAAATATTTTCTGGATCTGTTGAGATAATTGTGTATTTTTTGTCTTTAGTTCTGTTTATGTGATGAATTACATTTATTCATTTGCATATGTTGAACTCGGCTTTCATCCTGGGGATAAAGCCAACTTGATGGTGCTGGATAAGCTTTTTGATGTGCTGCTGTATTTGGTTTGCTAGTATTTTATTGTGGATTTTTCCATAGATGTTCATCAGGGATACTGGCCTGAAGTTTTCTTTTTTTGGTGTATCCCTGCCAGGTTTTGGTATCAGGAAGATGCTGGCCTCATAACATGAGTTAGGGAGAAGTCCCTCCTTTTCAATTGTTTGTAATAGTTTCAGAAGAAATGGTACCAGCTCCTCTTTGTACTTCTAGTAGAATTCAGCTGTAAATGTCTGGTCTTGGTCTTTTTATGGTTGATAGGCTATTTTTTACTGCCTAAATTTCAGAACTTGTTATTGGTCTATTCAGGGATTCAGCTTCTTCCTGGTTTAGTCTTGGGAGGGTGTATGTGTCCAGGAATGTATCCATTTCTTCTAGATTTTCTAGCTTATTTGCATAGAGCTGTTTATAGTATTCTCAGGTAGTTGTTTATATTTCTGTGGGGTCAATAGTGATATCCCCTTTATCATTTTTATTGTGCCTATTTGATCCCTCTCTCTTTTCTTCTTTATTAGTCCAGCTAGCAGTGTATTTATTTTATTATTTATTTTCAAAAAACCACCTCCTGGATTCATTGATTTTTTTTGAAGGATTTTTTTGTGTGTGTCTCTGTCTCCTTCAGTTCCACTCTGATCTTAGTTATTTCTTGTCTTCTGCTAGTTTTTGGAGTTGTTTGCTTTGGGATTTCTGGTTCTTTTAGTTGTGATGTTATGATGTTAATTTGAGATATTTCTAGCTTTTTGATGCGGGCATTTTAGTGCTATAAATTTTCCTCTTAACACTGCTTTAGCTGCATCTCAGAGATTCTGGTATGTTGTTTCTTTGTTCTGTTTGGTTTCAAATAATTTTTTGATTTCTGCCTTAATTTCATTATTTACACAGAAATCTTTTAGGAATAGGTTGTTCAATTTCCATGTAGTTGTGTGGTTTTGAGTGACTTTCTTGATCTTGAGTTCTAATTCAATTGCACTGTGATCTGAGAGATTGTTACAATTTCAGTTCTTTTGCATTTGCTGAGAAGTGTTTTACTTCCAATTATGTGATTGATTTTAGAATAAGTGCCACGTGGTCCTGAGAAGAATGTATATTCTGTTGGTTTTGGGTGGAGAGTTCTTTGGATATCTACCAGGTCCTCTTGATCCAGAGCTGTGTTCAAGTTGTGAATATTCTTGTTAATTTTCTATCTTGTTGATCTGTCTAATATTGACAGTGAAGTGTTAAAGTCTCCCCCTATTATTGTGTGAGAGTCTAAGTCTCTGTAGGTCTCTAAGAACTTGTTTATATAAATCTGGGTACTCCTGTATTGGGAGCATATAGATTTAGGGTAGGTACTCTTCTTATTGAATTGATCCCTTTACCATTAAGTAATGCCCTTCTTTGTCTTTTTTCATCTTTGTTGCCTTAAAGTCTGTTTTGTCAAACACTAAGATTGCAACTTCTGCTTTTTTCTGCTTTCCATTTGCTTGGTAAATTTTCCTCCATCCTGTTTTTAAGCCTATATGTATCTTGCACATGAGATGGGTCTCTTGAATACAGCATACCAATGGGTCTTGACTCCTTATCCAGCTCGTGATTCTGTGTCTTTTAACTGGGGCATTTAGCCCATTTACATGTAAGGTTAATATTGTTATGTGTGAATTTTATCCTGTCATCATGATGCTTGCTGGTTATTTTGCAGACTTGTTGATGTTGTGTTATTGGTTTTCATCCTTCAGTGTGTTTTTGCAGTGGCTGGTAATGTTTTTCCCTTCCATATTTAGTGCTTCTGTCAGGAGCTCTTGCAAGGCAGGCCTGGTGGTGATTATTCCCTCAGCATTTGCTTGTTGAAAAGGATTTTAATTATTCCTTGTTTATGAAGCTTTGTTTTGCTGGATATGCAATTCTGGGTTGGAAATTATTTTCTTTAAGAATGTTGAATATTGGCCCCCAATCTCTTCTGGCTTACATGGTTTCTGCTGAGAAGTCCATTTTTAGTCTGATGGGCTTCCCTTTGTAGGTGCCCTGGTCTTTCTCCCTTGCTGCCCTTAACTTGATTTTCCTTAATCTCAACCTTGGAGAATCTGATGATTATGTGTCTTGGGGTTGATCTTCTCATGGACTGTCTTACTAGGGTTCTCTCTGAATTTCCTGAATTTGAATGTTGGCCTGTCTTGTTAGGTTGGGGAAGTTCTCCTGAGTGATATCCTGGTATGTTTTCCAACTTGATTCCATGCTCCCCATCTCTTTCAGCTACCCAAATCAGTCATAGGTTTGGTCTTTTTACATAATCCCATAGTTCTTGGAGGTTTTGTTTATTCCTTTTCATTATTTTTTTCTCTAATCTTGTCTGCCTGTCATTTCAGCAAGGTAGTCTTCAAGCTCTGAAATTCTTCCCTCTACTTGGTCTATTTAGTTATTGATACATGTGTTTGCATTGTGAAGTTCTTGTGTTGTGTTTTTCAGCTCCATCAGGCCATCACTTCCTTTCTAAACTGGCTATTATGGTAACAGCTCCTGTAATGTTTTATCATGGTTCTTAGCTTCTTTGCATTGGGTTAGAACATGTACCTTTAGCTCAGCAAAGTTTGTTATTACCCACCTTCTGAAGCCTATTTCTGTCAATTCACTCATTTCAGCCTTTGTCCTGTTCTGTGCCCTTGCTGGAGGGGTATTTCAATCATTTGGAGGAGAAGAGGCACTCTGGTTTCTTGGGTTCTCAGCATTTTTTAACAGTCAGGCCCCTCTTCTGTAAGGCTGCTGCTGTTGGCTGGGGTTCCATTCCAGACCCTATTCACCTGGTCCTTCCTGCACCTGAAGGTGTCATGCATGGAGGCTGCAGAACAGCATAGATGTCTGCCTGCTCCTTCCTCTGGGATCTCTGTCCACACAGAGCCTTGACCTGATGTCAGTGGGAACACTACTGTATAAGGTACATTGAGGGTTCTCACCTAGTTAAGGGGCATGAGATTCAGGACTCACTTAATGAAGCACTCTGGCTGCCCCTTGGTGGATGAGTTGTGCTGTTCTGGGAGGAATTCTACTCATCTGGGCTGCCCAGATTCCTCAGATCCAGCAAGGGGAAAGACTAAGTCTGCTGATCTGTAGAGACCATGGCTGTCCTTCCCTTGAGGGGCTCAGTCCCAGGGAGACCAGATTTTGTCCCTGGCTGGAGTTGCTGAAATCCCTGCAGGGAGGCCCTGTCCAGTGAGGATGGATGGGTCAGGGTCTAGCCTAAGAAGGCAGTATGGCCATGATCTCCCACAGCTGCTGTGCTGCACTTGTGGAGATTTCCTCCTGGGTCCAAACCATCCAATCCCCCTGGCACCAGCAGGGAAAACATGGCAGACTGGAGCTACAGTGATGGCTGCTGCCCCTCTCCCTAGGAACTCAGTCATCTTAGGCAGCAGGCAGACATAGTGATGGCAGATACCCTTCTCCCCTGGGGACGCAGTAGCCTTAGGGAGTGTCCAGAGGAGTGGTTTCTGGAAATTGGCACAGCTTTGTGCTTGGGACCCAAGGCCCTAGTGGTGTGGACTCACAAAGGAAATCTCCTAATCCACAGGTTGTACAGCTCTATGGAAAAAACATGACTTCTCTGGCAGGGTAGCACAATCACTCACTGCCTCCCTTGGCTGGGGATAGGAGCTCCCCTTTCCCTCTGTGGATCTCAGATGGGTCGTTGCACCACCTTGCTTTTCTTTGCTCTCCATGGGTCATGCCAACTGCCTAGTCAGTCCTAATGAGAGAACCTGGCTACCTCAGTTGTCAGTGCAGGATTCACTTGCCATTTTGATACCTTTCTGTGGGTGCCTCTACCACAGCTGTTTCTAGTCAACCATCTTGGCCCCTCCCCTGCATGATTTTCTTGATGTTCCAATATGGCTTTGCTCAGTTCCCTAGATTTTCCTATTCCTGTCTTTGGACAGATAGAACCAAGGTTTGTATCTCATCCATATCATGTTTCTAAAATCAATAATGGCTACTGGCATTTATTCTAACTGGCCTCTTTACTGACATTTTCATAGCCTGGGAAAGGAGTTGGAGCATAAAAAATGTACTGTTCTCTCATATTTATAGCTCACTCAAAGCCCCAGTAGATTCTAAGTCATTGGGAAATCATCAGTGTATCTCTGTGCATTGCCGCATCTTTATAATCTTTAGGCAGAAATTATCCAAATTGGCACATTGGTATCCAAAGATGATGAATAAAAATGCAAACTAGATGGGTACACATAACTCATTTACCCAATATTTAATACTAGAAGTGTGGTGCATATTACTCCAAATTTCATCCAATTGCTTTTATCTCAAGTTTAAAATGACTCACAAATATTCATATAATGAGAAAGTCCAATTATTTCAGTTAGATGTGTGCTTAGCAGAAGGTGTCTAAGACGTAACAAAAATCTTTCTATTTGTGCACATTAAAAGATTCTGCATTTTCCCATTTTCTGTGATCTTGTATGTATTTTAAATACTAAAGGATTAAGAAGCTTTAAGAAAAAAAGATTGTCAAGGGTTGACCTGCATAGATAAATAAAAGTGCTAATCTGAGAGAAGAAGATTTGAATTAGAAGTGAGATAATTAAAAGTGAAGATATAATGGAACAAATAAGTAGATAAGGATGAAATATTTAGGTCTACCAATGAAGAGAGTCTTAATAAGTTTGCCATGCTATCTCATTAACTTAGTGCCTACAAATTGTGTATTCTCAGTGGAAACAGTAGGAAGTCTATCAGTAATGTGGTGTAAAATAAGAAAGCCAACCAGCACTTTACTTCATACAATATAATTGGGCCAATCACCAGTGAACCATGACAGTAGAAACCACATTTTTAAATTAATTAATTAATGAATTGTGTGCCCTTTAAATGACCCTGGTGTCTTTGATGTTACTTTCATGGTCTTTACATTCTAGCATTTGATCACCTTTCACACAGTTTTCATAATGAGTATTAGTCTGTATTGCTTCATTTGCATTCTGAGTAGGCAATCCCTGCAGCAAAGCAATATGGGATGCATTTCCTATTGTCTGATGTGACTTCTTTTGCATGAGATCCCAGGAGCTAACTGGGGACTATAGTTTCTTTAAAATGGATATAGCAATATTTTGATATCTATTACTTTGAAATGCTGAGTGTGTAATTATTCCATTTAATAGGAATAGGACATCTTGGTGTTATAAAATTAATAAAATTCAGGTTGGAAAATACACCAAGTGTTTAAAATTATTACCACTATCCTAAGTCTTATTTTCTATCAATAAAAGAATTTGATTTCCCTTTTTTGTTCTCAGCTACTTAGAGAGGGACTTTAACAGTGAGCTGTTGTCTTTGTCATCAGGTTATTTATTTTTTTAATAATATTTTATTCCCAAAAAGCTTGATAAACAAGCAGTTTTCCAAAAATACTTAAACGTTTCTCAAGAGTTTTGAATACTCTCTGGCTATACCTGAGAACATTGTGACTCTATACAAATAAAATTTCACATAACTTTGGATGGATGCTTTATTATTCTGTTTTCAGTGACTTGAATCGGGTTACTGAAATGTTGATCCAAAAATAACCATTAAAAAAATTCTACATCACCTGGTTAATTCAGCAGTGGTGAAAAGACACTGTCTCCATCAGGGTCTGACCTATTGTGTCCTACCCCAGGTGATTTGTCTTATAAAGAAAAAGTCCAGATGGCATGTTCTGTCTGTTTCCCTACACCTGACAGTGAAGCTGCAAGAATGAGAAAATATCTGTGAAGTGTTTTGAGATTTCCAGGTTGAAAGAAATCTATAAGTGAAAAGCATCATTTTTATTATAAATGGAAATATCACGGATGTGTGGGAGGTAATTCTAGAGTCCTGATCATTTTCCAAAACATTGCAGTGCCCTTTTCCTCCCACTATCCATGATCAAACAAAGAGAAAACTCTCTCCTTTTATCCACCAAAGTGGATGTAGGGAAAACTTAAACATTTGTGGTTTGGATATTGTATTATTTTAGAAGTCAATAGATGTCCCTAACTGGCTGTATATAAATGAACATTTACTTTGACAGGTCATTCAATATGTTCCATGCTGTCCAGCCAACATACAGTATGAAATGAAATTGCAGGGCAGCAATTTCTATCAGCAGGAATATATAATTACAATATATTTACCATGTGTGTACCTTGAAGCTTTATTAAATTACTATGTAATTAAAAGGCAGTATGTCCTTCACTCAAGCGGCTACTTTTCCCAGTATGTGTGGAAGTTTCCTATAAATGTTAAAGAAACGCTGATATTTTATACAGCTGTTGAGAACACAGATGAACAATCTAAAAGTAAGTGAATGCAAGTTGTTTTCCTCAACCATTCATTGGACTTCAATTAATTCCCATTTTAATTCTGTTTCATTATTTCAGGCAAAAGAAGATAATGCTCTTTCTGGTGACCAAACACTCAGCTGGATAACATGGTAAACAGTTTATTAGACTGATAATATTTATGTTACATCCTTACTTTTTTTTTTATTTAGTAGAAAGAATGAAATACCATTTGGAAAACTTGTTCCTGAAAATACCAGGCTTATAGACTGCACTAGGTTCTGTTCCACTTCACAGATCCAAACCCAATGGTAAAGGCAGAATGACAACTGGTCAGATGTATTATGTATTTAGGTATACATATATTAAGGAGAGAAATAGTAGATGGTGGCAAAAGAGCATTCAGTAATAAAATCTAGCAATAATTTTCTACTCTTCCCCGCCCCATATTTGGTTACTACATACTCTAGAGCAGAGATTATGAAGATCTTGTTTACTGTGTTTCCAGGGGATGACTAAGAACAGTGTATTTCAACTGGAAATGATTAAACAGTCCAAATTTTAAGTTACCCTAGAAAATATTAGGGGGAAACTAATGGTTGCAGCAGAAATTTGCAATTCAAATAGCATTCATTTTTTTCTTCTGCGCAGCAAACTGCTTTCATTCAGAAAAACAACAAAACAATGCAAAGCCAAACAACCCTATATTTACTTTGAACACCTACCATACAGAGTAATGTTGAAGTAGTGCTAATTGTTATATCACTATGATTTCTCATCTAATTGTATCAATGCTCTTCAAGGTAGTTAATGTTTTAAATTATTTTGAATTTAGTAATAATTACCTGGACCTTTTTCATACTCTTGCCATTATGATTGTTAAGGTCCTATATGTAATGAGATATTTCTGTGTTAACATTGATTGGGTACTGTTTCTTTTTATCTTTCCTACACTCATAATTTGGCCTTTGGTAAGGAGTACAGCAGGAGTAATAGCACAGTTAAATTTCCTCTTGGGGTTTCTTTTACTTTCAGATGTTGTAAGATTTGCATTGTTTATTTTTTCATCAAAGCTTATTAAAAATGTCACATGTAGATCATACTACAATGCTCCAAGTCAGCTAAATAAATGGTGAGGTCAGCCATCTAATAAACACATCAAGATGAATATAAAAATAGACAAAAAAAAAAATAAAAATAGACAAAAATCATTGGAGATCCCATCTTATAGTTCCACAAAAGAGAACCACCTGGCATTCTGCAAAAGCTGGAATTTATTTTTCAGGTATCTACCAGGATTCATCCTGTGATGAAAATAGATTTGTCAGGTGCAAAGAAAATTTGGCAGAGAGGAAAATAAGTGCTAGTTAGAAGATAAAATAAAGAAAAGGTAATTTGTCTACATCATTCTAAAAGAAGTTTGAAAAGTAAAAATAAAGGTAACTGGGTATTACAGAACATATATTGGAATAAACACCAAATTGTCTGATGGTTTCTCTGAATCAATAGGTTGCTTTGTGATTGTATAGACTGAGCCTGAAAGGCTATATGTGAAAGGCATGCTTCACTTTCCTTCTCAGCACGGACACAAAGTTTTGCACATACTTATGCATGCCCATGCAAAGGCACACAACTTTTTTTTTTTTTTTAACTGGAATATACTTGTATTTGGAATAGTGACAGACAGGTAGACAGGTTTGTAGAAACAGTGAATAATTACCTTTTTGTTTTCTCTCTGATTGGGTTCAAATAAAGATACAACAAACAAAACACTAATGAGTGTTTCATACACATTCTTTTAGATTTTTACCTATGTTTGTATGTATTTTTTCCATTATTTCTCCTCTTTCTTTTTCTCCCTTCTTACTCTGTTTTTATTTATTGCCTCAGAGGAATGATAGAAAATAGAAAATGTACAGATCCCCCGGCTTTGGTTTCTAAAAGTCTATAAACCCTTTCAGAAACAAAGCCTTCAGAACCTCTGTGAAATGATGGAGAGAAACGTAGAGTAAAAAGGGCCTTGCCGTTTTAGATGAAAAACAGATTTGCCTAGCCAATGAAGCAGCCAGAAAAGTAACATAAAGAAAGACACTGATGTATTAAAGAAAAAGGAGCTCTTTGCCTTTCTCAATCACAGTTCTTGAAAAGTGTGTCCTGTAATATGAGGCAGACTGAACCACAGAAAGGCTTCAGGAAATTCCTATATCCCTGGTGTGTCCTAGTTGCAGTAGAGATAATCCCATTAAACCAACATTGGCAGGGAAACATTAGAGAGAATTGATAGACAAATTTTGCCAGCAGAGCACCATCAATCTGTGCAGACCAATGACGAGAAAAATAAAAATTCACATTTGTCAATTCCTTTGCAGTACATATTCAAGTCATTTGAAATACCAGAAGCATTCTAAAAAGATTGTGGCTCAATTTTCCCATCAAGCTCCATTTTCCCAATCCTAGTAGATGAGGGCTTGAGATTAAAATAACTGTGTTTGTAGAATGCAGTGAAATGGTTACTATAAACCTGAGATTGTAAACTGCTGATTTTGCATGCAGTTAGGCTGAGTTCTCAAATGGTGTATTTTCTTAGGTTAAGTTCCCATGAAGAGAGAAGTTAGAGACAAGGACATATTTGCAGACAGTTTATTTGGGAAGTCATTCCAAGAACCCAGAGTGAGGGAGTAGGGGAAGTGAGGCAGAAAAAAAAAATAAAAAACAATATAATGGTATGTCATTGTGGGTTACTGCTGCTGATAATAAGGGCTTGATTCTTCTGGGATTTCTAAGAAACATAGCAACAGCCTCCCAGAATTGTTCACTGGCTCCCATACCACACTGATGAAAAGTGGATTCTTGTAGGAGAAGTTTAAACTTTCACTCTGACAGTTTAATGATTGAGTCCTTCTGCTGAAATAAACTAGCAATAGACAAATTACCAGAAGAAAAGTCATACAAATTTATAAACATGTACATGAACCTGGAAGTCTCACAAATGTGAGATTCAGAGAAAAGTCAGATGGTTGAGGCTTAAATACCTTCTTAATAGGGAAGATGGATATGGGAGAGGTGGGCACTTGTGAGGGGTAGCAAATGATTTTTAGGGGAAAATGAATGGGCCTAAACAGACAGGCCTGAAATAAAATTTTTCTGAGCTGTAGGGGAGGTGGTGAGAAGGCGAGGGGAAGAACGTCACTGTGAACAAAGTTATCTTATTACACAGATAAAGTCTCCCAGGTAATCTCTTGAAGCTGCTCTCAGAATAGATGAAAAGTATGTGGGGCATAATGTGTTTTAGTCTTTTCTGCTATGGTTAATATTTCCTGGTTATTTGATGAGATTCCTAGGGAGAGAGTCTTAAGACAATTGCTTTTTTTTTTTTTTTAGAAGAAATTTTTCTTAGATAAGGGAACATTCAGACAGATCCCCTCCCTGCACCTGGGGAGGACAAGCAAGACAAGGTTAGAAAGTACTTGTTTCTGAGACAGCTTCTAAGACCTTCCGATTTCCTTCAATTCAGCAGTGCTCAGCATGCCAAGGTACCATACTTTGAGAGTATCATTCTCTGTGCCCCAGCACTTCTGAGAACATTAACTCTTATGTCTGCATTATGTTTTCACTTAGGAAGACTGGAATTCTGTGGCTTTTGAGGAGGCCCGGAAGCACAAAAGCAGAGAAGGAAGGACACACACTAGGTGTGGAAATGTTCACCACCATGGCATCAAAAATTAGAGTTGGGCCAACCAAAAAGGATAAGGAACATAAAAAGCATCTGCTATAGTCCCATTATTTCATGGCTCGGGTTCACTTTTGCTCAACATTATGTACATTTCTTATTGACTGTGCACGTGAGGCCAGACACAACCTCTATAATGAGTTTAAATAAGGAAGAATTCCTGCCACATGCTACAGACCCTACTGTTACAGTGCTGAAACCATGTAAACTCCTCCTTTTCCTGTTTCCACTGATTGTACAGTCAGTACAATTTTCCCAGCCCTTCAGCTGTGCTGTATTACTCGCATGCTGAGGTGACTCAGCTCTCATCCCTGAGAGATCCAAGCACCAGGTTGCCTTGACTTTGATGGTCTGTAGTTGCTGACACAAAGCATCAAGAAAATTCCCCAGTGAACTTCTTGAGTCCTAAAGATGTTTTATCCTGCCCCCCATTATGAAGCAGCAACCCTTGCTCTTATGAAAAGCAAGGAAAAATAAAACAATATGAAAAGCCCAAGGTGATCAGAATGCAGCTATAATTATAGGTTTACAGGAAAATTTGTTGTATTGTCTTTTGGAAGCACCTCCCACTCCCAACACTCTCTCTCTCTCTCTCTCTCTCTCTCTCTCTCTCTCTCTCTATCTCTCTCTCTCCCTCCCTCTCTGTCTTTCTCTCTCCCTCTCTCTATTGGCTACCAAGGCCTCTAATCTAAAAGAGGATGATAAATACAAATGTTGAAAGTGTCTCACTAGGAGTAATGGTGAGAAAGATCAATTTTTCTTCCAAAACTTGACCACCAGACCTGCTTATTTTATATATATTCTAGCTACTGGAGACTCAGCATCATATATTGATTACTAGTTTTTTTGCGTATATTGTATTCTAGAAGACAGAAACCCAAATCTGTAGGATGCTATTCTTGAACCTTAGGGGAGCTTTTAATTGGCCTCTCTAACATTCTATTAGACTAATTTCATGTAAGGTGGCGTATGGTAAGATAAGTGAGTTATGTGATCATGCAATAATTGTTATTTTTTCTTTACTTTAAACTTGGCCAATTAGTCTGACGTGATGTTATACAACAGCAGTCTTCAACCCTTTTGGCACCAAGGACTAGTTTCATGGAAGGCAATTTTTCCACGGATTGGGCATGGAGTTGGGGGGCTGGTTTCAGGATGATTCAAGCACATTACATTTACTGTGCACTTTATTTCTATCATTATTATATCATAATATATAATCCAGTCTGTCACAGATGGACATTTGGGTTGATTCCAAGTCTTTGCTATTGTGAATAGTGCCGCAATAAACATACGTGTGCATGTGTCTTTGTAGTAGAAT
>NW_012121265.1:13125504-13167646 GCF_000951035.1 Colobus angolensis palliatus
AATATATAATGAAATCATTATACAACTTACTATAGTGTAGAATCAGTGGGAGCCCTGAGCTTGTTTTCCTGCAACTAGGTGGTCCCATCTGGGGGTGAAAGGAGACAGTGATATAGATCAGCAGGCATTAGATTCTCATAAGGAGTGTGTAACCTAGATCCCTCACATGCATAGTTCACAATAGGGTTTGCACTCCTATGAGAATCTAATGCTACTGCTGATCTGACAGGAGGTGGAGCTCAGGTGGTAATGCAAGACATGAGGATGACTGTAAATACAGATGAAGCTTTGCTCACTTACCTGCTGCTCACCTTCTTCTATGAAGCCTTGTTTCTAACAGGCCATGGACAGGTACCCGTCCATATGATGTTCCCTAGGAGTTGTGGACCCTTGTTATACAATATTCCATGTCAATTACCAAATATTCTGTAAATGCTGTAATCATGCTGTTTTTATAAAAGGCTCTTTGAGAAGAAAAACCTATGCTTAGAGTAAGTGTCAAGTCTAATAAGGATCCATAATTGCCAAAGCATCTAATATCAGCTTCACATAAAGTGCCAAGTTAGTCTCCTCAAGGGATTTAACCACATCAAAGTCTCAGACTTGGATTGTGCTGTTGCTATGCCTGGTGTCCAGCCATTTCTGTAGCTGGATCAACTTACTTAGAAGGAGCCTTTGCTCTTGGGACCATACATTGACTTCATTCAAGATAAATATACCTTTTGTAGGCCTATTGTACAAGCAATAGAGTGACAGAACACAAAAGCTGGCTAGAGTCCATTGAATGAGTAATTCTGTATACCTGCTATTGGGCGCCTTCTTTGCAGTGGGATTTCTCTGATGTTTATTTATATGATACACAAATATCCCAAACATTTTATGCCCATCTGCATAAATTCATGCATAGACATCTACCCAAAGCTCCTTAGATATGATGTTCCCATATTTTTTTTTTTTCAGTCCACTGACCACAGCCAGGCTCTTTGCAATTTTTCAGGAGTCTATATACATCCCAACTTCATATCAATTCTCTTACCAAACAACATTGGCAAAAAAGAAAAAATGTACTTTTAAAGTTGTCCACTAAGAACAGTTATTGTTATTTAGGGCCACTTCTGGAACAAGCTGTAGAGGGGCAGAATAACATTGTTAGCTTGCCCTGATGTAGTTAGACAAAGCATCACACAGCAAGCCTGAATTTTTTCTTCTCATTCACCTGGTTATAAGGAATGCTGCACAAGGCCATGGCCATGACCACTGGTGCAACCTACTTAAGCAGTATGGCTGTCTGATTTATGTGTTCATGAAACTGACTTTTACTCTCTAGACCTGCTTGTGTATGATTCTAAATGTATGTTTTTCATCATATGATAGATTGCTACTTAGTAGCATAATGTTATCAATAAAGAGTTCAAATACAGTGTTCTACATAATGTGAAGATGATTAACATTCCTGTGTCTACATTATGATGGACGTCCAAAGATTTACCTTAGCCCTGAGTCAACTGAGTGTACATTTCTATCGTTCCCACCACATAAAAGCAAACTCAATTGTATCCTCCTTATTGATGGGGTTTGAAAAGACTATACTATCAGGCAAACAATTCCATACCAAATTGTTGATGTATTCCAAAAAATAAATCATCTCTATCTGAAAAGTTAAAACACCTCTATATCAGAAGATAGAATATAAGTTAATTAAGTGTATATAGTAATTACTAGTCATCCAAAACCATCCTCTATTTTTTGTAAGGATTATACTTTCTTTTGAAAATGGTGTTCATCTACAACATGTAATGGATTATGGGGTACCATAATACTTCAGATTTCGCTGTCAGAATGAGGATTGTTTTAGAGGCTTACATTTAGCCCCACCTACCGTAATATTAATATAGGGATCACGAAACCAATGTGAGAATCCTGGCAGCTGCTAAAAAATCAATTCCAATTAAGCTTCTCTCTGTACTGCACAAAATATTTAAAAAGTATTTGAAGACACTGGAGAAGAATCAAAGCAGAAAGAAACCTGAGGAATATGATTCTTGGAAAAAGAGATGCACTAGGTAAGCTTCATACTTATCTGCCTTTCTGTTTAAGGAGATTCCCTACTTTACTCCCAAACAATATGTTGCAGTCTTAGTGGACAGAGAAGAGAGAGTCATCTTTCACACACTCTAGATTTTGTGCATTACTGGCATTCAATCAAAAATTCTGAAGTATGATTATTTTTAAAAGGGATTAGCTATTTTAAAACTAAGAATAGCAATTAAAATGACTCAATAACAAGGTGTTTAGATATTAGAGTTGAAGCATAATTTGAACTATTAAAATATATTAAAATAGAGGAAAAGATTATCATAATTGAGGATAACAAAAAAAATTTGATTTAGAATTTAAAACATATATGCAGAACCAAAGGCTCATTGAATGGATAGTTTAAAAGTCTGGGCACAGTAGAAAACAGGATTTGTGAATTCAGTGACAGATCAATAGAAACATATCTAGACTGAAGCACAGAGAAAAATAAAATGTAAAGAAGAGAACAGAGTGTAAAAGGTATGTGATACATAGTCAAAGACCTAACATGTATAATTGACATCTTATAAAGGGAAGAGAGAGGGAATGAGGAAGAAGCAATATTTGAAGAGATAATGACCGAAAATACACTAAAATTGACAAAAAATCTCAACCCACACATTGCAGAAGATCAGTGGAACCAAAACAGGAGAAATACAAAGAAAAATCCCACTTAGATGTATCATAGCCAAATTGCTAAACATCAAAGTTAAAGAAAACCTTAAAGGAGCTAGAGAAAATAGACACATTATCTTCAGAGAAGCAACAATAAAACTGGTATCTGGCTTTTCAACAGAAACTATGGAATCTGAAAACAATAAAATGACATTTTTTTAAAGCGTTGAACCAAAAAATAACTCTAATCTTAAACTCTATACCTGGTGAAAATAGTCTTCAACAATGAAATCAAAATAAAGACTTTTTCAGATGAACAAAAACTGAGAAAATTGATCATCAGAAGATCCATGCTGCATAAAATAAGTGAAATCCTAAAGAAAGTTTTTCAGGCTGAAAGAAAATAATTTCAGATAAAGGCTTTGAACTACATGAAAGAATGAAGGATTACAGAAAGAATAAAGTTGTGACAAAGATTTCATGACTAAAACACCAAAAGCAATTGCCACAAAAGCAAAAATTGATAAATGGTATCTAATCAAACTAAACAGCTTCTGCACAGCAAAAGAAACTATCATCAGAGCGAACAGAACGGGATAAAATGTTTGCAAGTTACCCATCTGACAAAGGTCTAATATACAGAATCTACAAGGAACTTAAACACATTTACAGGAAAAAACAACCCCATCAAAAAGTGGCTGAAGGATATGAACAGACAATTCTCAAAAGAAGACATTTATGCAGCCAAAAAAATGAAAAAAAGCTCAACAGCACTGGTCATTGAGAAATTCAAATCAAACCCACAATGAGATACCATCTCATGCTAGTTAAAGTGGCGATTATTAAAAAGTCAGGAAACAACAGATACTGGCGAGGCTGTGGAGAAATAGGAAAGCTTTTACATTGTTGGTGGGAGTGTAAATTAGTTCAACCATTGTGGAAGACAGTGTGGCGATTCCTCAAGGATCTATAACCAGAAATACCGTTTGACCCAGCAATCCCATTACTGGGTATATACCCAAAGGATTATAATTCATTCCACTATAAAGACACAGGCACACGTATGTTTATTGTGGCACTATTTTCAATAGCAAAGACTTGGAACCAACCCAAATGCCCATCAATGATAGACTGGATAAAGAAAATGTGGCACATATATGAGTTTGTGTCATTTACAGGGACATAAATGAAGCTAGAAGCCATCATTCTCAGCAGATGAACAGAGGAACAGAAAACCAAACAACATGTGTTCTCACTCATAAGTGGGAGTTTAACAATGAGAACACATGGACAGAAGGAGGGGAACATCACATACCCGGGCCTGTTGTGGGGTAGGACACAAAGGAGAGATAGCATTAGGACAAATACCTAATGCATGTGGGGCTTAAACCATAGATGGCTGGTTTATAGGTGCAGCAAACCACCATGGCACATGTATACCTATGTAACAAACCTGCGTGTTCTGCACATGATGTATCCCAGGTCGTAAAGTGAAATTTAAAAACGATGTGAGTAAATATGAAAGAACACTAACTGTATAAAACAATAATATAGATATGCCTTGTGTAAGAGATATAGAAGGAAACTATATGATAGCAAACCCACAAAATCAGGAGGGGGTAGAATTAAACTTTTAAAGTTCCTTGCGTTGTTGTAGAAGTGGTAAATATACTAATAAAAAGTAAGCAATAATAAGACAAATATACACATCTTGGATATCTGCTAAAAGAACAATACAAAAATGTTACTAAAAATTCAATAAAATACTTCTTCAATTATAATTTTTTAGTCAAGTAGGGGAGAAAAAACCGTAGAGTATAGCTGAGGGGCCTTTGCACACACTGTTGGATGGAAGTTCACCATGACTTTATTTATCACCTGATATTTTATAAGCTCCTGCAAAATTAGATCTCTGTAATGGTATTTTGAGTCTCCTGGCATCAATGTCAGCTCAAACTCTGTATCTGTCACCTCTCATAAATTATCTGATTAATGGCTGCAGAAGAATCCTTGCAGAAGGATTGGCAGGTTGATTGTTGTATTGACTTTCAATGGCACTTCATGGTCCCTACTAGCCAAGTAGAAATTGGCCTCCCATCCAAATGGCAGAATCTGTATTTGAAAACTGGGGATGAAAATACTTTTCTATTAAGACTGCTAACATCAGCCTTCTCACAAGCTCTGTCATTTTTCTGTTTTTACAAGTCAAGCAATACCCTCACCAGCTGCTTCTCTATCTTACCCAAGAACCCCATGTTTTCTTAGCCATTAACACAGACCACTGCATTAAAAGGCACCTTGGTTGTTGCTTTAGTCTTGCTGTCAATAGAAGAAAACTATCCACTTTGCCTCTTATAGTTGAGTTTCACCACGTGGTCTCTGTTACTTCCACTGATACTAGGAAACTAAGCTCCAAGGAAACTCTCTCACCACCAACCCTGCAGTACAGAGGATAGTCACCCTAAACCAAGCAAGAGTTCTCGCAACCTAGACAGTTCCCAAGAAATTACCCAGGTATTTCTACATTACTCACAAATCTGAGGGTCCCAAATAAAGGTCCAGACTTTACCCTGGGCTGCCTGTCGAGGTTTTACATTATTTACTTGGCCATTCTGCTAGCAATTAAATTCTCAGCCTAATTTTCAGCACAGCACTGACTTCACGGAAAGGCCTCTAACGATGCCAAGAAGATCTTCAGGCTTTTATGTCATGTTCTGATACTTGAGAGACTTTGTCATTCTCTTTCTTAAAGTCTTTCAAGAAATTTAACAAAAACCACTCACCTCCTCATTTTTATTACCATTGTCCCACACCATTCAAGGGCTGGAACTAATGAATAAGTTAATATGTCTTCTTTCAATTGTATTTAATTTTAGTCCATCATAGGTGAGGCTATTGGTGGTTGTGATATTGCCTCGCACATCAGAGGTTATCATCATTCTGTTTATTGCCAGTAAGAAGTGATAGCTGAGCAGTGAGAGATCCAGTTCCAAAATCCCACCTTAAGAATATGTTTTTTAGGACCACTTCTGGGACAACTGTCTTTGTTTAGGTATGCTCAATTATAGAGCTTGAAAGAAAATTTGTGAGGGGAACTATAAAATAGTTGAGAGAGAAATTGAAAAAGAAAAAATTAAATTAAGGATGAGTATTCAAAGTAGGTCTGAGGGTAACAAGGACTCAATTCTACCGGCCCTTCCGAGAAGCATACAAAATACCTCCCACTATTATACGTCCAATAAGCATGAGAGCACCCGCCTACTGAGAGCTGCTTCTGGAAGCATTAACTCCTCTGCATTTTAGGACTGAAAAAAATACGTAAACTGAACCAGTTTCTCAATTTTAGGAAAATGCTCTGAGGTTGAAAAAGAGAGAGACATTTTCATCATTTGAAATGGAAGTCTTTCAATATGCATGAAACTATCTACCACAGTTGGGGCAAAAATCAAAACTGGCCCAAGAAACAAAAATTGTGCACAAACTAATATGCCACACACAGGGTTCTGGGTCTGGCTTAATCAGGGTCTTCGCAGAGTGAAAATTAAAACATTCACATTAGACCATAGTGGTTCACTCAGTCACGTGAGCTGACTTGGCACAGACAACTACCATACATTGAAGAATCTGCTGAGGAGAAGTAGCAGGATACTTTTGTGGCTCTCTTCTTCCATTTCTCTCACCAATTGTCCACCGGGCTTTAAATTCCTGCATTTCCCAGTTGTGTCACCAGGCCTCTCTGGATATGAGTGTGGAAACTACATGCTGTACTTAATGGAATAGTGCTTTATCTGAGTTGAGAGTTGAGTCAAATTGGAGCTTCTGTGTGTCTGGTTCTTTCAGGCTTGATTACTAATACTACTTTTGCTCCCACCAGAGTGGGCATATGGATACCCTGCCAGAAAAGAACTCTAACCAGAAATCAAAACCAACTGGGGCTATTAGGTGATGTAACAGCAGTAACTGAGTCTCCTTAATGACCAAGTAGGGACTGGGAGACAAGTGTATTTTGTATGCAAATAGATTATTTCTTCTGCGGCCTAGGCATCAATACAATCAGTACATACAATGCATATATATGTCACTCACAGGTTATAAATTATTCCTAATTTATAATCAGATATCAATTCTATTTTCCCTTCAAGGAGCAAATGTACAAGTTTTAAAACAAAGTAAGGCTGGTGCTGTTTTCTGTTTATTTTATTTCTTTATTTATTTTGTGACATGTTCGACTTTTTCACCCTGAGTCTTTATGGCTGTGGACATGGGAAATGCATAAAACGATGCCCTTGATAAATGAATCTATGTTAAGCTGCTGTGAGACATGCCTGATCACTCAAGCTATGCTGTATTCCAGTAGAACTTTGGTGAAAATTTCCTCATTTAAAAAGTCACATATACCATATTGTTGTGGTAATATCCAGGTCAATGTGAAAGTCAAACGGCAAAACTTATTAAAAAGTGGAGACCTTTTATGTCTATTTGTTGGTTTGTAGCATGTTTATTTTTCCCCCTTTCTTTTTCTAAATAGGTGGCAAGATATATTGCATCCAAGCTAAGAAGGTAAGAAAACTACCCGCAATGATATCACAATTATATATGTTGCTTCAATTATTACTTTACTTAATCACCAGTTCCCAGAAGGTATTATTGAAATGGTTACATCGTTGAAATGCTAAACAAAGATGGTACTTGGTACCATAGTTACTTGAGAAAACAAAATCTGACTGGTAGGAAACTTTTATGCCTGCCATTCCTCTTTGAACTTGACATTAGGTCTGTTTTTTACACAGGAATATATCTGAGCCCTGTCTGAGATAAAGGATACTACTTTGAAGATGCAAAGAATATGTGGACTTTAAGCTGGCCTTATAATAATCTTGTTCTAACATATTGTAAGCCAAATTTAGCCTGACATTTTATCAGATTGTTTAATTTCAGGAATATGCATCCAATCATTCTGATGGTTCTTTCTTTAAAATTCTCTATGAATTTTTTCTTTTTTTCCCTAAATTAAGTTGGCAGAACAGAGATCCAACCCTTATTTTGAGTAAAATCAAAGCAATTGCTGATTAGAAAAAAGGGAAGAAACATTCAAACCTCATCATGATAGATGATATTACCAACCTCGAGCTTCATATAGTTACCCCTTAAGTTCCTTAACAATGGATAGATTGAAGCATCCTTTAAATCCAGTTCCCTTTTCTAGTTTGAGTAATTGTTACAATGAGATTGCTTAGTGTATTTATCTCCAGAAACATCTTCAGGCATCAAAAATTTGGTTTGCATATGCAAAATGTCCCAAATTTGATATAGTTCAGAATCACATATAAAAGTTATGAGGCCCTAGTGTAAAACTTCTGGAATGGTGGAATGAAAATCTTCAAAAATCAGCTCCTCATAAAGCAATTAAATTTCTGGCAACATTGTCAAAATCAAAATTTTCACAACTCAGGAAATTAAAAACAAAATCAGTAGACACTGTCCCAGCAGGCATCCAGATGTTGGACTTAGTATACAAGACTTTACATATGATGCTTATAAATATGTTTGAAGAGCTAAGAAAACATTGCCTAAAATATGACAATGATGTCTCACCAAAAAGAGAATCTTGGTTAAGAGACAGAAATTTGTAAAAGAACTGAAATATGCATTCTTGAAAAATGGGGCATTACCAAACTTATAAAAATAAAATGAATTATAACAGAATAATGTGACACATTGTAATCATCACTGTCCAAAGACAAATTACAAAGGATTTTGAAAGCAGCAAGAGTGGAGACTCATCACATACAAGAGATCCTTAATATGATTAGCAGGTATTTATAACCAGAAACCATGAAGGTTGTAAGGAAGTGGGAAAACATTTAAAATGCTGAAGAAAAATTTCAAAAATCAGGAATTCTGTACTCAGCTATTATCCTTGGGAAAATGAAACAGAAAATTATCCTTGGAAAATGAAACAGAAATAAAGACATTCCTGCCACTAACAGATATTCCCTACAGGAAATACTAATGGATTCAAATACTAATGGATTCAAGCCAACATGAAAATATGCTTGAATGCAAATGATAAAAATTAAACATATCAGTGTGGCAGGCTGAATAATAGCCCCTAAAGATATCAATTTCTTACCCTAGAACCTGTAGATGTTACTGTATTTGACGAAAGGACTTTGCAGATGTGTTTAAATAAAGACTCTTGAGATGGAAAAAGTATACTAGATTACGAGGTAGGCTATAATTACAAGTATTTTTATAAGAGGGAAGAAGAGGAAGACTCGACCACATAGGCTGAGAAGACAAGGCAATGATGGAAAATGGATTGGAATGATGCGCTGCGAAGACAAAGGAAGAGGCCACAAGCCAAGAAATAGGGTGGGCCGCTAGAAGCTGACAAACTCAAGGAAAAGATTCTCACTTCAGAGCCACTAGAAAGAACTGGCCCTGCCAACAAATGTCCTTTGGCCAGGGAAATTGACTTCAAGTTCTGATCTCCAGAAATGCGATAGAACAAATGTGTGTTGTTTTAGGCCACCAAGTTTGTGGCAATTTCTTGCAGGTAAATATAGGTAAATATAAAGGAGAGTAAGTATAAATATATATTTGTAATGCTTCTGTCTGATTTAAAAGGTAGCTGTATAAAGCAATAACTATAAAACTATGTTGAGTTTCTACTGTATAAAGTTGCAATATGTATTACAAAAACAGCCTAAGGAAATTAAAAGGAATGGGGCTATATGGAAAAAATTCCGTATGCTACTGAAATTAAATTAGTAATAAAACTAGATTTTTTTTTGTTAAGATGCTAATTGTAATACCCAAGGCAACAACTCAGAAAATAACTAAAATATACAGAATAAAAGAAACAACATAATTAAAATAGTACACGGTTGGGAAGTAAGGGACCTTGAACAGAGGGACTAGCTGAGGCCCTGGCAGAAGAACATACATCATGGACATTTATACCTTCCCCAATCAATACTCTTGTGATTTCCTATGCCCGTGTTTACTTTAATCTCTTAATCCCATCATCTTCGTAAGCTGAAGATGAATGTCACCTCAGGACCTTGTGATGATTGCGTTAACTGCACAAATTGTTTGTAGAGCAGGTGTATTTGAACATTATGAAATCTGGGCACCGTAAGAACAGGATAACAATGATTTTCAGGGAACAAGGGAGATAACTTTAAAGTCTGATTGTCTGTGAGCCAGGTAGAACAGAGCTATATTTCTCTTATTACCAAAAACGGGTAAGATAAATGTCGCTAAATTCCTTCCCCAGTCAGGAATAACAGCCCTGGGAAAAGAAAGCATTCCCAGAGGAAGCCTCTGAATGGCGGGAATGTCTGCCTTTATGCAGATGTAGACAGGGATGAAACACGCCCTAGTCTACTGCAGTGCCCTCAGGCTTGCTAGGATTAGGAAATTCCAGCCTGGCAAATTCTAGTCAGACCGGTTCTCTGCTCTTGAACCTTGTTTATCAATGACAATGCATGCACAGCTGGACATGGAAGTTCATTAGTGATTCTAGTTTCACCCTGACCTTGTGATCTCACCCTGACATCCTACCTTGTGATCTTTTGTTGCCTTGAAGCATGTGATCTCTGTGATCCACACCCTATTCATACACTTCCTCCCTTTTGAAAATTGCTAATAAAAACTTGCTGGTTTTACGGCTCAGGGGGAATCACGGAACCTGCGGACATGTGATGTCTCCCCTGGACACCCAGCTTTAAAATTCCTCTCTTTTGTACTCTTTCCCTTTATTTCTCAGACCAGCTGATGCTTAGGGAAATAGAAAAGAACCCATGTTAGCTATTGGGGGCAGGTTCCCCCAATAGTACACTAGAACATACCTAGTTGACATTTAAAATTTCAGTAGCATAGAAATGGAGAAACAAAAAAGGCAGGACATATAGAAAACAATTGGAAAATGGAAGACATGAATCCTAATTTATCAATAATTATATTAAATTATCTAATTGTTTCTTTCATTCATATTTTTAATTATTAGTGGCTGCCTTGGATATTATAATTAGTATCTATTTATCACCACATGAAGTAAATCTAAATTAATGTTGACTGTACAAAATACTCTTACTGTCCGATCAAGTTTAAAATATACATAAAAATAAAATATGTCACAAGAACACCACAGGTGATGGTGAAAGGAAATAAAAATATTTTAGTATCCCAGTATTGCCAGAGGTAATAAAAGAATAAAGTTTAGGTTTCCACTTGGGGAAGCATGATATAATTTCTGGGGTATTTTTGAAGGAAACTTTTTAAAAGTATAAATAATATGCAAACAGAAAAGATAATGGATTAGCAAGAAAAATACTTCATTAATCTAATACGAGACAAGAAAGGAGACAAAAAGGGAAAAATAATGGAACACATAAAAAGTAATAAATCGTAGATATGTAACCAAATAGATCGATAATTGCATAACATGTACACGAACTATTTAATAAAAAGAAAATCATTAGACTACATAAAATATGAAACTCAACAATATGATGCTTACAAGAGACATCATTAATTAAAAGCCAGAAATGTTTTGAAATAAAATGTATAGAAAAAGAAAAAAACATACCATTCAAACACTGACCAAAAGACAAGGCTGATTTCAAGGTAAGAAGTATTCCTATAGATTAAGAGGCATGCCATAACAATAAAATGTACAATTCACAAAAATAATATATCAATTCTAAATTGCCACATGCTTCATATTAATTCTAATATATCTAATATATTGCCACATGCCTCATAACAAACTTATAAATATGAAGCGAAAGCTACAATATTAAAAAGTGACTTTAACATATTTCTCTTGGTAAACATAAAAAAAAAAGCATTTGCCTTAGTGAATCAAAGCAACTACACCAAGAACCAGAGTGATTGAAATATGACATCAAAATTAGAGATAAGGAGCCGATAAAACTTGCTTAGATTATATGAAAATATTGTGAATACCTTTTAGGTTTAAGTATATTTTGCTTTGTTTTAAAGCCTGGAATCAAGAGTTCAAGACACAGAGCCACTTATATTAGATGCAGTGATTTTACAATTTCCCTATCGGAGTTTAATGCCTTGATTAGCTGCTTATGAACATGAGTAGAATAATCCAGGAAACTAGTCGGGCTTTCATTTTGATATTTGTGTTATTTTATATGAAGACTCAACACAGTACCTGGCAAATAAAAATTATTAAATAAATGTTATTTGCCTCATTTTATCTCATTTACCCTTCAAAATCACACTAAGATTTCTTATTATGTCAATTTTAAAAATAAAGAAACTGAATCACATAGCAGAAAATTAGCAAAAGTCACATAGCTAGTGACTTGGAGCTGAGATTCAAACCCAGGTTCTCTAACACACACACACACACACACTCTCTCTCTCTCTCTCTCTCTCTTAATCGCTATGCTCTATGGCCTCATAATTATTATTTCAAAAGCCAAATGTTTATTTTGTGATGACGAACAAGAGGAGAATAGTTAATATATATTAATGATTCAAAATACTATGTTTTGTCCTATACACACATACATATGATAAAGGTTAATTTATAAATTAGGCACATTAAGAGAATAACAATTAACTATGATGATTATTTGACATATATCTTATTATTATATCATATTATTATAAGCAATATTAAGTAGTTTCTACTTTTACCTGTCAATAGTACCATTTTTCTCCTAATCAAATGTCATACATATTAGTATTCACAGTATATAGTACTTTTTTCTCTTGAAGGCACAGAGATTTCTGACTCAGTTTAAAATCGTTTTATAATGTCTTAAATCTGTTTATTCTGAAGTATTCAATATATACATGAAATATATATGTTATAAAATACAATAAAATGGTCAAATATGCTTCACCGCTGTTAAATTGAAATATATTTGGCCTAAACCTGCTTTCATACATATTTTAAGTTTGGTGTAAAGGTTTCTCTGTAGGTGAACTGTGAACTTGTAGGTAGTGAACTTGATGTATAAACAGACTGTAACACAACATGAAAGTAGACTCTTCTAACAAGTAGCCACGTCTCAGCTAATCATAGCAACTAAGCCCCCAGCCAATCAGAGGCTGAAGGCTAACAAAACATTACCATATAAGACAAATGCCGACTGTAACCATTTAGATTGTTTCTGTATGTCACTACCTTTCCTTGGGCTATAAATATAACCTGCACATGTGGTGGGTGGGATGGATCGTTACAAACCATTTTTGGTCAGGACTGCTGCCTGATTCATGAATCATTTCTTTGCTCAAATAAACTTGGCTAAATTTAATTTGTCTAAAGTATTTTTTTTTTTTTTTAACAACCACACAGCTTATAAAACAGAACACTATTGAAGCTTTTCCCTGATCACATCCTCCCTTCCTTCCCAATCAGGATAACCACTATATGGGGTGTATGATGATCATTCTGTTATTTAAAGAATAATTATAAAATAGGCGAGTATTCCCATATGGGGCATGAGGCATGCTTCCAAGATCCCCAGTGGGTGCCTGAAAACACTGATAGTACTGAATGAACTCTATATATACTATGTTTTTTCCTACACACACATACATATGATAAATGTTAATTTATAAATTAGGCACAGTAGACAATAACTAATGAAACAGAGCAATTATAATAATGATATACAGCAATAAAAGTTACGTGAATGAGGTCTTTCTCTCTCTGTTATACAGTAGCTTATGGCGTTATACCACGGGTAACTGAAACCGCAAAATGCAAAATTGTGGATAAGGGAAGGCCACTGTGCTCTTTAGTTTTATACGTTTTGAAATTTATATAAATGGTGTTAGACTGGGTTTATTCTGTGACTTTATTTTATGAAGCAACATTGTTGATGTGATTCATTCATGTTGATACAGGTAGCTCATTCATTTCCAAAGCTGTATCAAAATTTATTATCCCTTCTCCTGTAAGTGAACATTTAGTTTGTTTTCAGATTTTTGCTATTATAAGGAATGCTGCTACAAACATTGTTTTATGTCTTTTGGTGCAGTGATGCAAGAGTTTGTTCAGAGTGTAGATACCTAAGAGTGAAAATAATGATTGGTGAGAATGTGCATTTTCAACTTTACAAAATATGCCATATTATTTCTCAAAGTCCTTGTACTGATTTAGATTTATTCATATCATCGTTCTCATTGTATTATATCTTTATCAATATTTGGAGCTATTTAATTGCCTTACATCTATTTACTTATCTGCCTGATAATGCATATAGATAGATAGATATAGATAGATATGACATCTATTTAAATATAGATCTATAGGTCTATATCTATCTCTATTTATATATTAATTTTTAAACTACATCTGTCTATCTATAATAAGAGAATTTATAGTTGATTCCACACCTATATTAAAATTTGTGGTGCATGAAATAGCGATTACCCAGGAAATCAAAAATTGGAAATATGTGGTAAAAGGCATTTGAGGGTTTATGTAAACGTAAGAACACTGAGCACTATGGTTCAGCCATACAAGAATACAAGAAATGCTTCAATGTCAGGAAAATAGACATCAAAAGCCCCTAAGAGCCTGAAAAATCCCTTGGGATCTTAATAATCATTCAGAATTCACTGCTTTTTTTTTTTTTTTTTTTTTTTTGAGACGGAGTCTCGCTCTGTCGCCCAGGCTGGAGTGCAGTGGCCGGATCTCAGCTCACTGCAAGCTCCACCTCCTGGGTTTACGCCATTCTTCTGCCTCAGCCTCCCGAGTAGCTGGGACTACAGGCACCCGCCACCTCGCCCGGCTAGTTTTTTTTTTTTTTTTTTTTTTTTTGTATTTTTAGTAGAGACGCGGTTTCACCGTGTTAGCCAGGATGGTCTCGATCTCCTGACCTCGTGATCCGCCCGTCTCGGCCTTCCAAAGTGCTGGGATTACAGGCTTGAGCCACCGCGCCCGGCCTCAGCACTGCTTTTGAGAGCTAGTGCTCTCATTGTCTTTGCAGCAGTAGTAAATTATTAAACCCTACTATTAAACTCTTACTTTCTTGTTATTTTCTAAATGGTGGGATCAGAACCCGAAAGATATTCAGAAATTAACGGAATGTGAGTATATATGTATACACATACACACGTATGTATGTATTTCTAATTCAATCTAAAGCCACGTACTCATCCAATTACTTGTATTCTAATTGGCCAAAGATTTCCTAGAAATTTGCTTAATAATTATTGTATACAAATATAAAATCAGACTCTACATTTTCATTTCTACTAGCTTTCTGCAGTTGATATGTTTTAATTACAAGCCCACATCATTAGATGTTCTTCTTCAACATGATTTGGCCGCCTATAACATTCTGCATCATACTTGTATGTACTTCTGGTTCCATCTCTTACCTTCTGTTCTTTCTGGGCCCCTTTCTCTGCACACCCTGTCCTCATCAACAGGACCATTGTATTGTCTGTCCTGCAGCACAGGATATTGCTCTGGTGTGCCATTCAGGCTGCTCTACTCCAGCCTCTGATCATCCCTACTTTCGTTGTTCTTCCTCCTTATATTCTGTCAATCAGAATTCACTTTTGCTGGATCCCAGTCTGATTGGTTACTCACAGTGGGGAGTACTGGGTGCTCCTAGCTGGATAAGTTACCGTTCATATGTGCATTTCTATCCTGGAGCTTTGGAGAAGATGTCCTGAGTATGATAACTGGGGGGATTTCATGGCACTGTGACAAGGTAGAGATATAGTGGGATTTAAGGCACTGTGACGGGATAGAGGTGAAACAACTTGACTCTCTTTACAGGACTGAAAAATAAGGTTTAGTGTTTCTACCTTATATTTATGGCCAGCCCTCTATGTGGGCTTTTATTTTGTAACAATAAATCAAAGTAGTATCACTCAGAAATTCATTCAGATATAATGTGAATGTGCATGAGGAAAAGACTGATCACTAAAGTAAAGCCTTTTTAAACTTTTAAAAACTCATCTTACCTGTGTGTGGATAACATTGCCAGAAATTAAAAGAAACTGGTTGAATAAGGGGCTTTTAACTTTTTAAGGTCAAGTTTTGGTGAGATCCCTATCTATAATTTAAATTCTTTATTGAGTAAGGAAATAGACTATACATCAAATAGTCTAGATTATCAAAACTTCATAGATTAAAAGTTTCTGGATGATTTGATGATGTTACTGAAGGCTGGGAGCTTTTTAGTGAGAAAGTTCAGCTGTAACTGTCCTCTTTCAGCAACACTGGAATGAGTATCAAACTCAATTTGAATCCTGAGATAATAGTCCCTAACTTTACAGATTTTACAGATTTATTTGGATTTTGCTTTACTGAACTTACTCTTCATGCTCTGTATAGCTACATAATATTTTTCAGACCAAACCTACAAATTGAGGATCCTCAAATGATATAGGTTTTATTTCATAATACCTTAAGTCAGCAGCATGCACCAGTCACTGCCCCCGCCCCATCATGATACACACGTACAGACACAGATTACATATATCTCTCTCTATAAATCTCTATTAAGGTTGGAGTGCAGTGGCACAATCTTGACTCACTGCAACCTCTGCCTCCTGGATTCAAGTAATTCTCCTGCCTCGGCCTCCCGAGTAGCTGGGATTTCAGGTTTGCACCACCATACCCAGCACATTTTGCATTTTTAGTAGAGACAGGGTTTCTCCATATTGGTCAGGCTGGTCTCAAAATCCCAGTCTCAGGTGATCAGCCCATCTCAGCCTCCCAAAGTGCTGGGATTATGGACATGAGCCACCACACCTGGCCCTTCTTCTTTGTTTTTTTGAGATACCATCTTGCTCTGTTGCCCAGTGGTGGAATCATGGCTCACCACAGACTTAACCTCCAGGACTCAGGTGATCCTCCCACCTCAGCCTCCCAAGTAGCCAGGACTATAGGTACGCACCATCATGCCTGGCTCTTTTTTGTATTTTTCTTAGAGAGCGGGTTTCACCATGTTGCCCAGGCTGGTTTCAAACTCCTGGCCTCAAGTGATCCACCTGTCTCTGCCCCTCAAAGTGCTGAGATTATAGGCATTATAGGCTGAGGAGTTTTCTTTTTATAAATCACTTAGTTCCATTCTTTAACCTCCATATCCTGTGATAACGTGCATTTCATGACCTGTCCTTAAAGTCAGGAGAATAAAGTAACTGAAATTAGTGTGTTTTAGTGATTTCTTTTGTAGTTCAAGAGACTTCTAGATAAAAAGTAATGTACATGAGATCAGCTTCTCCCAGTTATGCTACTAGCCACAGGCAGGCAGTAATTGCCTGAAGGACCTCTGCCCTTGGGGTGCAACCCCAGATGGCACCTGTGGGGAGCTGCGGGCTGCAGAATATTGGAAATACTGCTGCTGTCTTTTTGGAAGTATCACCCGGGTCAGGAAGATTACTTATTGAAGTTTGTAATTACAGCTTATAAGGATAAAAGAAACCCAAAGAATGTTTTCCACCCTCTTTGAGTTTCCTTTATCTACTTTTTCTTTAAGTGAGAGATCAGTTTGGAGTATGTGTCTAATTTGTTAAACAAGAAATTTTCTTTCATTGAATTCTGGAGCACTCTGCTAGACACTGGCACTCCTTTATAATCTTGACAATATTCACTGGTAATATCTTCAGTTAGTAACAAATCTAAGATTATTTATTTATAATACCAGGTTATTAAATCTGCAAATCTCTTAATAGCCCCCAATCTCTTCTTAATTTAATGATTTTTATATTGAATAATTTTAGGATAAGATTTAATAAACATTATCAGTGATTTGTTTGAATTGGAAATACTGTGATTATTTAGGTGATCAATAGGAAATCTGAGGATATACCCTTTCATTTTCTATGTCAATATTTCTCAAAGTTGTCCCTGAGCTCTTGCATGCTATTGTCCATTGTGATTACTGAAAACTGATTCTTAGACTGCATTTCAGACTCATTTAATCAGATTCTTGGGGAAAGGCGTGAAGAAATCTGCCTTTAACCTGCATTTAATATGCATTCCTCTTTTGTGATTATTTTGCTGACTAACATTAGCCAAGCAGTTATCTGGGGCTAAAATAAATCATGTCTTAACCCATTTTATTCTGAACATATAGTTATGCTGACTATTAAATCAATTTTAGGATTTACCAGTGCTCTCAATGCTGCCATGCCTTTGCTTGTATAATTGTTAAACTGAATTTGGCCTGAGGCTGCCTCCATAGCTTGAGTCCCTGCTCAAGGAACTGCAACCTAACTTGGTATGTACACAGACTGAAAGCCTAATTTAGGAGTTTTTTAAAATAAAAATAGTTGAGTCTCAGCCAATCACAGGCTGCCAACTGATCAGACCATGCTATTTTTTGCACCTCACCTCCTTTTATATCTATAAATACTGTCTGACCACCTTGCAGAGAGAAGTTCTTTCAACCTCTTCTGGTTTTGAGGGCTGCCCAATTGATGAATCATTCTTTGCCCAAAATAAAAAAAAATAAAAAAAAAAACTTCAATTTAATTGGTCAAAAGTTTTTTTCTTTTTTACGTAATGTTGGATGGGTTGCTTCTAGTACAGTTGAAGGAGATTGGGAATTGAATTTGGTATTCAAAATCCTGACTCACTTACTAGCTCAGTAAATGAACAAGCTAGACAAAAACTTTTGAAACATCAGCTGCTTTATCTGAAAATGGGGTTAATTAATAATAATAACTTTTATTTAAAGTGGTTGTTTTATAACATTTATGATGTTGGGATTTGTTTGAGTTCCTTTGCCTGGTATGTTGAGGAAAACATACAGGGAAAAATGAAGTTTCAATCCAACTTATTTTTCCATAAAATTGTTCATTTTTCTCTAAAGTAGGAGCAAACAAGAAACATTGAAACTATGAGTAGTATGTAAAACTTTCTAATAAATGCATTCCTTCACATTAAAGTCTGATTTGCAGAGCTGATTCTTTAAAATAGCTCTGAATGTCTCTATGGTGTCTCCTATTGCTGAAGATGTAGCATGCAGTGAGTTTTGCTAATTAGTCTTAATATGGTTAACAGATGGTGAAATTTAAATTTGTGGGGGAAAAATGTGTGCAAGTATGTACAGTTACCTTGAGCTATATGTGAACCCTTTAAGGATATAAAGATGTAAGTACAGTTCCATTTGTGAATATGTCAGAGTATTGTGACATCAAGAAAAGAAATATCATATGACGTTGAAATATAAAAATTACAATATACAGTCATGAGTTGCTTAACAATGGAGGTACATTCTGAGAAATGTGTCTTAAGGTGATTTCAGTGTTGTGGAAACATTGAGAGTGTCCTGACATAACCCTAGATGTTATAGCTTACTAAACACCTAGGCTATAAGGCGTAGCCTATTGCTCCTGTGTTACAAAACTGTACAGCATGTTACTGTGCTGAATACTTTAGCCAATTGTAACACAATAGTAAGTACTTATTTATCTAAACATATCTAAACATGGAAAGGGTACAGCAAAAATTGTATAAAAGATTTTTTTAAAAATGATACACTTTTATATGACTTACCATGAATAGAGCTTGCAGGAAAACGAAGTTGCTTTGGGTGAGTTAGTGAGTGAATGATGAGTGAATGTGAAGGCCTGAGACATAGCTGTACACTACTGTAGACTTTATAAATATTATACACTTAGGCTATACTAAATTTATGAAAAATAATTATTCATTCATCAGTAATAAATTAACCTTAACTTACTATAACTTTTTTACTTTATAAGGTTTTAAATTTTTGAAACTTTTTAGCTGTTTTATAATAACCCTTAGCTTAAAACACAAATACATTTTACAAGTATACAAAAATATTTTCTTTCTTTGTATCCTTATTCTGTAAGTTTTTCTACTTTAAATATTTTTTTTTAACTTTTTAAACTTTTTTGTTAAAAACTAAGACACAAACATATTAGCTTAGGCCTAGACAAGGTCAGAGTCACCCATGTCACTGTCTCCCAACCTCCATCTCTTATCCCACTAGAAGGCCTTCCAGGGCGAGAATATGCATGGAGCTATCATCTCCTATGATAGCAATGCCTTCTTCGACAATACCTTCTGACATACCTTCCTGAGGCTTTTTTATAGTTCTTATTATATATAAGTAGAACAATCACATTCTAAAATAATGATACAAAGTATAGTATGGTAAAAATAAATCACTAATGTAGTCATTCATTATTATCAAATACTAAATACTCAACCTAATTATAAGTGTTATACTTTTATATGACTGGGAGCACAGTAGACTTATTTATGCCAGCACCACCACAAACGTGAGTAATGCTTTATAGTACAATGTTATGCCAGCTACATTACTAAGTGACAGGAATTTTTCAGCTCCATTATAGTCTTGTGGGACCACCATTCCGTATGTGGTCTGTCATTGACTAAAATGTCATTATGTGGCATATGACTGTATTTATGAGAGTATTCACTAACAAAGATAATACTAATCAAATTTATTTTCGTATTTCTTGACTAAGAACCAAAACTCCTGTTTAGAGAATGAAGATTTATCTTTGGATTATTTGCTGGCTGCCATTAATGAGTTGCTCATTAGAATGCATATTTTACTCTGAACCTGGCTTTAGTAGATGATCAATAAACATTAAAGAATGTTATGATAGCTATCAATATCTACAGAGATGAATCTTAGGATGATTGGTTAAAAAGACATCACTTCTACTTTTTTTTTTTTTTGCCTTCTTAAATAACTAACAATATTTATGATTTCTGAAGTTCAGTTTAATTCCAGGTAACTAAATCATCTCAACATAGTTCAGAAATAGTTTTGAAAAGGCTACCATAGTTGCTTTCATGTCAATGTTGCTGAATTCACATTTCTTTAACTTGGAATTAAGGGACTGTTTTAACAAGTGGAAGCAATAAGACAATTTGTCACTCATCCCCCAGTAGAAGTTCTTGGAGTAAAAGTTATCTTTCCCTCTGTGTCTCTAGAAAAGTTGTTCTTTGCTGTGGTATGTGTGACCAAGAGAATCTGTGGTGTTTTGAAAATCCCAGGACACTGCTAATAAACTTTGAAAATGCTTTTCTTTAAAAATAAAGAAGTAGAGTGTCAAGGTTGTACCTATGACAACCCTATTCTCACACATTTGCTTTATGATATCCTTTTTTAAGCAGGAAAGGAAAGGGCAAATCCTTAATTTGTGTAAATATTGTCCTTATCTAGTGTATAGTTCTGAATTGAACATGTGACAGTTATGTGAGGTATATGTCATTGCAAGAAAAAAATGGCTACAAATAATTTACCTGTATATAATATTTCTGCTTTGTGTAAATTCAAAAGGGAAGATAATTAGTTTAGTAATAAATCCTTTCAATGTTTCTTTCCAGGGAAACAGTGCACTGTATCTTAAAAAAAAAAAAAAAAAATTAAGAGACTTGAATGTTTTCTTGGGGCCATTTAGCTGAGCCTTTAGAATTTGCTGCTTCCTCCTGGGACCCTTACTGATCTACTGGTTCTAAAGGGAACTATTAAGAGAACTTTACAGAGATGTAGGTATGGTTAATTAAACCACAGGAAATGGTGATACATGTAGGGACTAGCAACAAAGGAAAATCATTTCCATCCCTAGTCTGATGAAAGGAGAGGAGGGAACTGTACAACAGGAGCCTTCAGAAAATGTTGAACTATGGAAGAGGAAGCATCCTCTAGAAGCTGTATATGTTGAGCACATCCACCAAAAGCTGTAGATGACACAGAAAGAAGGAGAGGAAATAAATACCCCAATCTCAGTCTCCTGCCTTCCAATTCCTGCCAGTGTCTCCCATTGGCCAAATGCAAGGAAGAAAGTCCAAATGATGTCTATAGGGGTCAGCACTCTAGAGCACAGAGCAGGAAAAGACCAGAGAGTGTGTCAGAGAGGAGAAAGGATCACTTTGTTACATGTGAAGCAAAAATAAAATGAGAAAAATCAGCTTTTCCCTCTTTCCTCCAGGTGACTTTGTCAACCACCTATGTCTATATACTCAGAGAATATAAGTGAATATTAACATCATGCTGGGAAAATCTGGAGCTAATATATTATCTATTTCAAATAGATTTAAGACAAGCCTTTGATAGTGGTGACTCCTGGTAAGTGACATTTATAGTTGGGACATTCTAACTTTAATCAGGGGAGTCCATATTATGCAAGTTCTATGATATTTCTATATGAAAATCCAGATGGGAGTAAGGCTTTTCTTTGATGGCTGGTCTGCCTTAGTCAATGCTAAGAAAGATAGACATGTCAAATGATACATTATTTTATCTGCTTCTGACAAGTGTAATACTCTATTTCAGTGTGTGTTATGACTACTTTTCCTATAAACAAAGGAAGAAAAATTATTAAGCCATTAAAAATCCTTTTGAATATTCATAACAATATGTCTGTGCATGATTCTTTAGAAGAGGAAGTCACTATCAGATAAATAAGTTAAAAATGTATAATTTTTCTTCTATTAACCTTATTCAGTCAGTTTTGAGACAACTACTTATAGTTTATCTTCATTATTGCTGAATTATTTTTGCTTTGAACTTTCTACTAGCAAAAGTATGTAGACTATAGGGAGCCATCCATATCAAAATTAGCACTTGAACAAATAAAGTACTTTACTTGTTATATATTAATCATGGATTAATGGGGAATGGAAATACAATTGACTCAGTAAGTGCTCAAATTTTTCTTAATCAGAAATGTGCCTGAGGAACACTTTTTAAGAGAGGAAGATAGATTAATAACAAACCTCCTAGATACAATGAAAGAAGAATATGCATAAAGAGTTTGTTATAATTTTATCGGTTTACAATAGGATGACTTGGCCAAGAGATGTTACAGACATAAATTTCCAGGCTCCCATTGCAGACATCTGCAATTGATCCAAAAATCTCCATCTGATAAGAAAAGTTTAATAAACCATACATATGCAAAATTTAATTATATACTCAATCTAGATACAATTAGGAATACCTATGTATGGACAAAGACAATGAAGTACAGAAAATTTGGTGGTACTAACTTACCAATTAAAATACAGGAGTATGAATTATTTTGTCTCTACATATTTATTTAGCATCTATAGTTTTAAAGTTTATTCTTTGAAAAACTGTTTGTAGGCCGGGCGCGGTAGCTCAAGCCTGTAATCCCAGCACTTTGGGAGGCCAAGACGGGCGGATCACGAGGTCAGGAGATCGAGACCATCCTGGCTAACCCGCTGTACTAAAAATACAAAAACTAGCCGGGCGAGGTGGCGGGCGCCTGTAGTCCCAGCTACTCGGGAGGCTGAGGCAGGAGAATGGCGTAAACCTGGGAGGCTGAGCTTGCAGTGAGCTGAGATCCGGCCACTGCACTCCAGTCCCGGGGACAGAGCGAGACTCCGCCTCAAAAAAAAAAAAAGAAAAAAAAAAAACACCGCATGTTCTCACTCATAGGTGGGAACTGAACAATGAGATCACTTGGATTCGGGAAGGGGAACATCACACACTGGGGCCTATCATGGGGAGGGGGGAGGGGGGAGGGATTGCATTGGGAGTTATACCTGATATAAATGAGGAATTGATGGGTGCTGACGAGTTGATGGGTGCAGCACACCAACATGGCACAAGTATACATATGTAACAAACCTTCATGCTATGCACATGTACCCTAGAACTTAAAGTATAATAAAAAAATAAAAATAAAAAAAATAAAAAAATAAAAATAAAAAAATTTTAAAAAATAAATAAATAAATAAATAAAAGAAAAATGTAAAGGAAAAAATAAATTTTCTTAACCCTGTTTATGTCACATGTGCTATATTTTTAATTAGGTAATTTTACTTAAATATTTATTAAAAGTTAAATCTGGATGCAAAAAGAAGAAATAAAAAAGGAAAGAAAAACTGTTCGTAGACTTTCCCAAAGATTGTAGCTAATATGCAAATATATTTTGAGTGTCTTTCTGTATCTATTGTTTACTAGATCATGACCCCCTTGACCAAAGTAACAAGTTCCCAGCACATGTCCTAGATTCTGGATCAGAGAATACTTGAAAATACTGGAATGAATACATACATGCTTTGAATCCAAGAGGTTGTCAACGTTGATGCAAGTTACAAATGTATAACATGACAAGTTTTATTTTGCTGTTTGTTTTTAGAGACGAGGTCTTGCTCTCTTGCCCAGACTGGAGTACAGTGGTGCAATTATGGCTCATTGCAGCCTAGAATGCCAAGACTCAAGTGATCCCCCTGCTTCAGTCTCCAGAGTAGCTGGAGTATTTTTATGTTGGTAGAGTTGGGGTACCAGAGTATTTTTATGTTTGTAGAGTTGGGGTACCACTATGTTGCCTTCACTGATCTATAATTCCTGGGCTCAAGTGATCCTCCTGCCTCAGCCTTCCAAATGCTTAGATTACAGGCATGGCCTACCATGTCTGGCTTGTACCAAGTTTTAATTCAAAACAATAGAAGGGAATATACATCGTGTTATTTCTTTTTCTTTTTTTAAATAGAGAACATACTAGTGTGAAAGGAATGGATAATTCAAAAGCATCTTTTTATAGTACAGGTTTCCTTTGGAAAAATGACAATTCAGTAGAATTTATGCTACTTGTCAGTTATCCATATAACAACAATAAAAATTAAAACTTGGATTATCACAGTTTAAATGAATAGGAGGATTATTTACTTATGTCAGTCAATAATGTCAAAGACCAAGACATATTCGATTTTTCTACTCCTTTATGCTTGCAAGGGTATTTGCAGGAGACCTGTGATGGTGATAGCCATCCTATACATATTTAAGATAGAAGTACGGGAGAAAACAGCAGTGCCAACTGCTTTCATACCCTTTGCTTAGGAGTGCAAAAGTTTTCTCAGAAACCTCTGTACCAGATTTTACTTAGTTTGCACATATTATAATTGAACAATTAGACTAGGTATATTTTAACTGAAGAGAATCTTAAAATGCTGTAAAATAATAAAATATTGAGATGATGAATTAAAGCAAGAGTGATTCATCTCTGGGTTCTGGGTTTTTCATTGCAGACGTAGCCAGTTGTCTGCTCAACATCTTTCCCTGTTTCCTCCTTCATTCGTAACAAAAACTTGGGTTGGTTCATAGGAGTCCAATGCTTAAGCCAAACCAGAAGAGGCCACTGGGGATGACCAAGCCAATGAATCATGTGATAAGATGGAATAAACACTGACATAGATGTTAGGATATTTGGATTTTGGTCTCAAGTATTTCAAGAGCTAGCACATCAAAATCAGTCCTTTTTCGGGGTCTGTTAATTCATCTATAAAATTTAAAAGTTTGGAAAAGATAGGGGATTTCAAACTATGTTCTTCACATCTGAAGTTCTGCAGAAATATGGAGTGTTTCCCATGGAAATATGAGTAAGGAGAATCTAAAAAGGAAGGACCATGACCCCCCACTTATAACAGATGAAGGAGGAATTGCTTTGACTTATTTGTTGAGATTCCACCAATGTTTCACTTGCCCATATGTTGTATTTTATTTAAAATGTTTTAAAAATCACTGGGAAAGAGGCTGTCTTCGGCCTTCTCCATCTATAATATGTTTGGTAGGCTATGTTTTAGTGTATAAATTAGAAGAGAAATGAAACTATGTATCTCCCACGAGACCCAAAGACTTCTAATTCTAATTGTGTTTGACATGAAAATATCCCAGAAAACCATAGAACTGAATCATATGCCATTTGGATCTGAATTCTTACTTATTTTTAAAAACTTATTGTTAGAAATGTCAGTGGATTCTGAAGGAGGACAACTCCAATTCTTGTGATTGCAACATAAGTTATGATTCATTTCCTTACCTAGGAGAGAGTAGCTAAAAATCATCCAAGCGAATGGAGTATATTCCATAGGGGATAGACTAAAGTGGTTAGGATGCCCAAGTTTATATATTTCGACTAAGAGTGAGTAAGATTAGAATTCATAAAATTAGGACGAGGATTAATAGAAAGAGGACAGTTGAAGTATAGAAACAAAAAAGCTTAGATTCAAGGCAAATAAGATATGTATCTTATGCAGATAAAAATTAAGTAAAAATACATGCCTTTAAGCCTTACACATTTTGCAGAGGTAACATAAGTTTAAACTATTTATAAGCTCATGATAAAACTGCAATAGATGACAAAGATAAGTTAGCATTTTTTGACATTGCTTTAAAAATAAACACAGTCATGGGATATGTTGTTCAACTCTGGTTTCTTTCTTATGATAAGAATTCCTTGGTAATTACTAACTCATAGACTGACTGAAAGATATATTTTCAAAGTTACTATGAATTTATATTTAAAGCATATGTTCTGTGCAGTACTCCATTCTGAGCACAATTAAGTATACAAGGAGATATAATGTACAGTACCTACCTTTATAGATGCTTAAAATCAAGTTAGGAAATTAAAATATGGAAATATAAATGAAAATACATTTAAAGATATTGCCATACAACCTGAAATATTGAAATTACTCAATAAAGTTTAACTCTTAATTCAGTGAATTCTCACATAAACCATATTCCATGGTGTGATTATTACCCGTTTTGTAAATGGAACTGCTTTAGTTTGGAAAGTAACTTTCCGAGGACTTCATAGCAAGTAAGCAATATGTCAGAGTTGAAGGAGGAGCTCATTCTCTTCATTATCGAGAGGCTCATACTCTGAACCACTGCACTAACATACATTTTAGATGACAAGTTATTTCAAACCTTTCTGTTTCCTCAGGCCTCTTCTCCAGCAGACCACATTATCTTCTCCTAACAAAGGAAATTGAGAGCTTGGATTAAACACTCTGGGATGTGCATTTTTTCTTTCTGAAGACAATAATGAAGGAAATGCAGTTGAGTACAGACAGAAATAGAAGTCCTTCCAAATAATTCTCTTACCACTGTCTTGAGGCCAGTGATTTTGACTTTCCAGACATCTTTTTACATCATTAGCCACTGTTCCCTCTCTCAGTCTCTCTCTCCCTGCCTACCCCCAGTGCTCTTACTTCTCCCTCTGTTATGACTAATTTTCCTCATCATTAAAAGTGAACTCTTGCTCTATCTAAGGAAACACAATCTTTTCCGATCTGGCCATCAGTTTTTCCATCATGACCACACTCGATAAAGAAACATTAGCCTTTAAATTTTTTTTAAAGTGACTTCTTTCTCCTAAACCCAAGATCATGGGTCTAGTCAGCAAGAGCTCTATTAAGAAAGGATGGTGGCAAAGGAAGCGAATGAGCAGTTATTGGTCAAAGGATACCAAGTTTCAGATAGATACAAGGAGTGAGTTTGAGATCTATTGCATAACAGGGTGACTATAATCAAAATATCACATTGTACCTCATAAAACATATGTAATTATGATTTTTCAATTAAAATAATATTAATAATAAAAAAGAAATGGCAAAAAGTTAGCTACTAACAACCCCTTTAAAAAAATGGTCTTCTAAGGATACCAATGACCTATTGACTCTCCAATTAAAATGGAAACTGAAGTGTCCTTAGTTTAGTAGACATTATTATGGCAAATACTAACTAAATATCAAATAAAGCTTTTGATGACAACTTATTTTTTCTTGAAATTATCTCCTTTTGCTGCATGAACATGCATTTTTTCTCTCTGTTACCTCACTTTTTGGAATAGCCCATCACATTTACCTCTCCACATTCCCCTTTGTTGTATTCTTTTCACATGGCAGTGATCCTCTGGAGTGTGACTTTCTTGGCTTCTCTTCTTAAATTCTATACATTCCTCTGTAACAGATGTTCTGTAACAATGACCATATCTTTGTCCCACTGCTCTGTTGAACTCCAATTCAGCCTAATGTGGGCCTCCATTCTGGTAGTTCTTTTGAACCTGAAAATCAGTTTGTCACTGTCTAAATCCTGTTCTGTTGCCCCTTTTGTCTTTAAACTTGTCTCATTATTTGTCTTTTTTCCCTAACAACTAATTTATCTCCAACACTTCAGTTTGTGTAGTTCTGGCCTCTCCTGGCATCCCATTCTACCTTTACAGGTGATATCTCAATTGGAATGCTCCCTCATCATCTTAAAGTTATGGTCTCCGTTACAAAACTCACTCCTAACCCTATTGTATTCCATTACGATAAATGCTCCACCATAAACATCATTGCTCTGGCTTAAAATCTCTGTTGTTTGCCAAATAGTAACTGCTCATTTTTTTTAAAAGAAAGAATATACTAATACTTTTAAAGCCCTACCTGTTTCTTATATCACCACTTCCATATTAAACTAATTCAAAGTCCCTCCACAGAATCTTTTGAACTGGTGATTTCTTTCTCCCTATTGCCATTGCCAGTTACCCATTGTCTATATTGCAATAGCTTTCTACCTGATTTCATTGTCTTTAGGGTCTTCACCTATTAGACACCATCTATGGTTAATGCAACTAAAGCATAGCTCTGACTATTTCTTCTCCTAGGCCCAAAATTTTTGTTTGATCATTCTACCACATATTTTCATGTCCTGGACCCAATACACATTTCCATGTTTCTACCTCCATTAGCCTTATTCAGCCTATATTCAAACAGATAGATGACAGATAAATAGATAGACAGGTACATGACAGACAGATGGATACAATGGTGCCTTTGCCTTCTTTCTGCCTTTGCACCCACTGTTCACTAGTTTCTGTCATATCATGTCATCTCATGACCTGTACCTTTAAAACCCAATTAAAATGCTTCACAGCATATTCAACACTTGGTTAGATATTACCTTGACTCTGGTGATAGAATCAGAGACGTCTTCGTATGTCCATACTCTCCAAATTGTACACATCAAACATGTACTGTTCTTTGTATAGCAGTTCTACCTAAATAAATGTTTTGAAAATGTTTCATAAAAATTTTTATGATCTATGCAGTCAAAAAGAGCTCCTTTCTTCTCCAACTTCAATGGCACATTGAATTGTGCCAACATGATGAGTATAAATACTTATTCTTTCTGTAATGATTTTACTTATTCAAAATTACTTACGGAGCGTCTGCTAGGTTTCAGGTTATAATGGTGAAACAAAGAGGCTGAGAGTACAGCCACATAAGTTTCAAGAGCCAGTGGGAGGGAGATATTCCTACTGTCAAAAGTTCTCAGAGCAACAAATGCATATGATAACTAATAAGGAAACTAGTCTTAAAGAAATCACGTTTTTATTAAGAGATGAAGGATGGATCAATACAACTATTTCCTCTGATAGACTTTGTTCAGGCAAGAAGTTTATGTGCTTTGTCTTTTAGTCTCATATATTAGCTTCTAGCTTGGATTTTCACATGATAAACAAGAAATATTTGTTGAATGAAGGCATCGAAATATTACCCTAGTACATAATCCTGCCACACTGGAAACTATCATTTTGGTGAAGCATTATGTTAAGGGTGACCCCAAATGAAAGCATGCCAGCCAGCCTATGCAGATAAGAGGTTCCACATGCTATGGCAGCAGCACTTGTTTCTAATTAGCACTGGCATTTTCTTTGTAGTTTGTGGGGCTGATGGTGACCCATGCTGTGTTGTAGAAAACCATGTCATCTTAGCTGACACAACTAAGGTGGGATACAATAACGTAGATGTCACCTCAAATCATCAGCCTGAAACATTTTTTTTTTCTTCAGGAAGATAAATAAGCTGGCATTTAAGTGCCTAAGACACACAACTAGGCATGTTCTTGTCAGCAAAATAAAATGTTGTCACAAACTCGTAGGTTCCTGCTGCTCCTTAAATGCCACGGTCTTGATTTTCACTGATCTCATAGTGAGATTGTTTTCTCTCATATAAGGCAGTTGATACAGATATAATCACTCAAGTTCTTATATGCCACTGCTTGACATGCATTGCTGAGAAATGACTCAACAGATTGCCTTCAAAGGCAGGAGACTTAGCCATCCAAGGATCTAAATCAAAACATGGAAACCAAGTAGATTTTTTTCATTTCAATTGCACACTTGTATCAATCAGATGTGGTTGCCTGGAATACTCTTCAAAGAAGGATTTTAAGTGTGTGTCAGTCTCAGCAAAAACAAGGATCTCTAACTCTTCTAGCATTTAACCACCTAGCTCCTTTATTTTAAAAAATTGCAGCATACTTTCCTAACTTTTCATTTTTTAATATGTCATTCCAATATCTTAATCTCTGCCTCACTTAATTTCAGACTCAACCTAGAGTCTGAATAATCCATCAGTCCAACTGCTTCTTACTTTCAAATCCCTTTCCACTTCATCCTGCCATCGTTCCTGCTCATTCCAAATCCAAAAACAAACCAAACAAATTAAAAGCAGAAACAAAACCCAACACATACTGTCATCTCTCTGGCTTACCTTAACAGTATTCACCTATGCATTGCTTATCTTGAATCAGAGTAGAATTCCTATGACTCACAAAAGTTAAAATTAAAGTTTAAATAAGTTGTGACAGGAAGCATCTACAATGTTTCTAAAATGTATACGGTGCTATTCTACACTCTACCTGAAAGACATACATAATTTAAAAAAAAGTTTACGTGCTCAGAAACCATAACTATTCAATGTTCAGATGAGCTTCTTATTTTGTAGTGGTTGGTGATAATGGTTACTTATGAGTCAATATGATGCAAATTCTATTAATACTCGCATGCTAAATTGATCAAGAAAATCTTCCCAGAGTTGGTAGACCATTGTGTGAGCTTTCAAAGAGACAAGGCTGAAGCTGGGTTTCCTGCATTGGGAAATTTTCCTAGGCATTTGGATCTGAATCCTTAAACTATTCTAATTCAGTTTATTCAGAGCAAAGGATTAAGTAATATCTATTTTCAATTAGCTATTGCTTTGGGTTTAATACATGCTGTGACTTTTATTCCCAGGATTTGTCTAGACTTTTCATTTCTAGCTGTGTGTGCCTGTGTGAGGGGGAGAGAGGGAGTGTCAGAGAAAGAGAGAAATGAGTGCTGACCCAGGAGGAATTTATTTAATCATGTATTATTGATTACATCTGGTATTTTAAAAAATCTGCTTTCAGTAAGAGAAGGAGCTATCATAAGTTTGCAGTAGTTTTCCTTTAGAAATTGGCTAAGCTAATATCATTGAGCTCATTAGAACTTTTATGTGAAGCTACACAAAAACCCTAGAACTGAAAAGGCTCATTTAAAAAAAAAATACTATATTAATGGTCTTAGATAAATCTTTTAGTTTACCACTTTACAGTTTATTTATTCATAGAATTTGATTTTATAACTTTTTTCTTCAGTTTAGAGGCAGGTGAACATTTTAACTGGTTGTTTAGTGTTTGAAAGAGACACATTCTTGCACAGAATCACTCTAACCTGAAATAAAGGGATCAAAGAGTTTGCTTAGTTTATTTTTTTATTTTTATTTTTTTACACTTGCCTGTAGTATTTGTTTGTTTGTTTTTTATTATACTTTAAGTTCTAGGGTACATGTGTTACGTGCGGTTTGTTACATGTGTATACATGTGCCATGTTGGTGTGCTGTATCCATTAACTCATCATTTACATTAGGTATATCTACTAATGCTATCCCTCCCCCTCCACCCACCCCAAGACAGGCCCTGGTGTGTGATATTCCCCTTCCTGTGTCCAAGTGTTCTCATTTTTGAAAGGGTGAAGAAACATTCAGAAAGAAGATATCCTTGAGGAGGACTTGATTACTTAGCCAATGTATATAAATATAGATATTAAAGCATACAGATCCTGAAAATAACTAAAATAATGAAATAGAATGCTGTGAAAGAATCTATGTTGGCCTAAGGCTACAAAGACATCTTGAAAATGTAACTCTAGTAAGAACAAAATGCGAGACAGAAATTTAACCAAATTTTGTGACACAAACAGCTCTATCCGTGTCTTCTGATGATATTTTGATCTTAATATTCTTTTAATGTATGCTAAGTGAGTTGAATTGCCAGTTCATTGTCAGAACACTCATGATTTTGAATTCAGTAAATTAAGGGATGGCTAATAAAGTATTCCAATCTGAATTTCACCAAGTTTTAAGCTTTATGCTGTGACATCACCTACTAGTCATGCTCAATACATTTTTACCACAGTTTCATCATTTCATTAAAGAGTTAAGTAAAAGTTAGGTACGTGATTACTTAAATACAACTTGTTTGAAGATTTTCAGATTAAAGGTTTAACAGAAGTCCAAACAAATACTAGTGCTGATTAGATGGTTTGGACAGTTATATGTAATTCCTGCCCAAATTTAATCTACTTCTATTATTTTAAATATTATAATTTATGTTAATACTTTATTAACACATTTATCTACACATATTTAAAGTTTATCTACACATATTTGTCTACACATATTTATCTACACATATTTAAAGTTTCCATTTTCTCAGCCTTCCAGTGATGTTTTTTAAATTTCACAAATGGAGAAACTGGGGGATGTTAATTGGCTTTCCACTGCAATGAAGGGTGAGTCAGTGACAGAGACAGAAATAGACACCAGGGCTTCATCTCTTCTCATCCTGGTTCACATCATGAGAAAAAGCTTTCTGCTTATAAATACATTTAATGACATGGTTCCTGAAACTGTTAATTAGGAGAGCTTTTGAAACCCACCTGGTTTTAGAGACAGATTGAAACTTCCAAAGTTGGGCATATTTTGATGAAAAGTTTGGGAGATTTGTGTCAATTTTTTGAGAATTAGAAATTAGTTCATAGGAAACAAAAAAATATATATCATAAAAGGTGCATATAGTTGCCTTCATATATGCTTGTCAATGTGTTCTACCCTGTTCTAGTGCTAAGCTAGCTACAAAGTTGTATTTATACCTATATGAGTCAAGAGTACATTGATTTTGTTGGAAACATGAACATATGAAAAGCATACACATATAAATATGGAAGAAAAACTGAGCTAAAGGGAAAACTGGGCAAAAGAAAAAAGGGAACTAGGATTGATTTAGTCTGTCTTAATGGAATATTTGATGCATGAAGATGTTCCTTAACTACAATGGGATTACACCCCCAATAAATCCTTTGTAACTTGAAAATATCATAAGTTAAAAATGCATTTAATATACACAACCTACTAAACACTATAGCTTAACATGGCCTACCTTAAACATGCTCAGAAATTTACGTTAACCTATAGTTGGCAAAATCATCTAACACAAAGTCTATTTTCTGGTGGAGTGTTGAATATCTCATGTAATTTATTGAACATTATATGGAAACAAAAAACCAGAATGATACTATGGATATTCAAAGTAGTTTCTACTGAATGGATATCACTTTGGACCATTGTAAACTTGAAAGACTGTATATCAAGACATCATAAGTCACGGACTGTATGTATTTAGGAGTTTCTATCAATGATGAATTTGTAAGAATAGTGAGCTCACAGAAATAACCAGGAAACAGTGGCTGCCAAAAGATGATGATGATGATAATAATAATGTAACTTTAAACTTTATTAAATGGAAGTATGAGGAAAGTAATGTTTTTTTCCAATTCTACTGGTTAGAACATACTTCCAGAACTGTTTTAGTTTTGGGTGTCTTTTTTTTTTTTTTTAAGAGAGAGAAAGCAATTGCTTATGTTTTAAGTTAGTAGCTAGAAAAGGCCTTTGAAAACTGTTAATTTTAAATGGAAGATAGTTAACTGGAAAAAGAGAATATTCATGAGGATATTAATATTTTATGGGATATGATGTGAAAATGGCATTAGACTCACCCCATAATGGCACCGAGAGAGATAGCTATGTGTGGGTCAGAATCATTATGAAGAGCTTGTTAAAAACCAGATTAGTGAACTCCATCCACAAAATTTCGGAATTGGTGGGTGTAGGGTGGGTCCTGAGAATTTGCATTTCATCTCCTGGGTGATGCTGATGCTGCTGATCAACAGAAGACACAGCATGTGGATAATCACTGCTCCAGCTCAGACACTCACTGGGGGAAACAGTAGACAGTGTCTTCTAAACTATTGAAAAACTCTTTCTCTCTCTCTCTCTCCCTGTCACTTCTTTCCTTCTCTCTCCTTCCTCCTTCCTATAAATGAAATCACATATATGAGATAAATGGTTTTATAAGATCCCATAGTACCTATTGTACCCAACTCTTAAGCAAGTGATATTCAAAAATTATTTTGGGCAAGACAATTAAAAGGAATAAGACATAAGTAAAATGAACATATTCTTGATGGATGAAGAGTTTCTGGGCCACGTAGGGAGAAACCCACTGATTTCACATTTCATTCCCAATCAAAGTAAACTGATCACTATCAGTCTCTTGTTGGTTTATCTTACAGTAATGTTCAAATATTGCCAGTTCTGGTACTGCAGATTTAGAAGGGCAATGCCAGAACAGGGGAATAGCGAGAATTGTTACTTTAAACTTTAGAGGTCTTCTTATATGCTAAAGATGGTTCTCTAACGTTTTAAATACTTTCCACTATCACGATGCCGATGGATTTAAAAGATACCTGCTTCCTTTAGTGACCAACTACTTAGGCAAATAGAATCAAGACACTGGTCTGCTGATCTCTGAACTTGTGAATAAAACAAAGCATAGCTCATCTCTTTAAGCAAGAGATGAAAAATTGAAACTACATGTGACAAGCCTGATTCATCTGTGTCAATATCCTTTTTTTTTTTTTTTTTTTTTTGCTAAACACCATATCCATTTTCCTAAGTATCTTATTCAGTTTGCTTCTGTAAAATTCAGTTAAAGCTCTTGTTTTAAATTGCTTTTATTTTACATTGCCCCAGATTGTTTACTTAGTTCCATTTGATTCAAACTCTGCTTTTGCTTTCAGGCCTCTTCATTCCTCTAACCATTATGCACAGGCTCCTTCCTTAAAAGTATCCTCATGTGGGTGGGTTGTTACCATGTCTCGAAATGGCATAGTTAAGGTTGTGTCAAAAGCGTACTTGCACAGTAGGATAAACTACTCTTTTCTAGAATTGCTGAAATGAAAGTAATTATTTCCAGTTGCAGTGGTACCATGGTGAATCTACTGTAAGTGAAAACTGAGCATATTTAAAATTATTAGTGGAGTAAACGCAGCTTAGGCAAGTGATGGAAAAAAGGGCTGCATCTTGCCTTATAGTTAGTTATACTCCAAAATGTGTAAGAAGTGGAGGATGATTAGTTTCTACATTTACAGCAAGGCAAAATGTCTTTCATGCGTTTCATGTTTGTGCATTAAAAACAGTAATTAATGAACGCTTTCACTGCATCTGGGTTGACAGATTAAGAAAAAAGAGAGATAGAGTGCAAGGTGACTTTTTTCAGGCTTTCAGGAAAATCTGTGGATACCAAATTTACGTATAATCATGTTGTTATTGAGTGCATTAAGGGCTTCTTTAGATTGAGCAAAAGATAATGAGAGGTTGTCTTTAAGTACTTTTTTAAACTTTAAGTTTTACCACTGTTACTGCTTTCTGAATTACCATGTGAGGCAAAACTCACTGCAAGTAGCAGAGAACAACAGTAGGAGCCTTAGCTTACTATTTGTATACTTGAAGATTATAGAACAATCCTGTCAACATCACAAATCTGAGACAGGAATTGGCTGATGCAATAAGTGCTTAATGTTACACAACACACACACACATACACACAGACGTGCACACACACACACACACACACACCCTTAAATTCTGATTCGACTAAGATGAATGAGAAGGAACATAGCGTGGCTTTTTGGAGGATTTCATGCAGATGATAGTGATAATAATATCAGTCAAGGTGAGAGTGCCTATCTGCTTCTTAACAAAGGAAAATTGATTGGGTTGTCAAGAATTCATATTTAACAATTCAAGTTCCTATAATGAAGGTTGTCTTTGTAAGAGAATGGAAGGAACTCAGGTTTCCATGTAAGTCGACATAAATTGTGGTCCTTTGTCTAACAATTTCCATACAATTTCCTCCTCGTAATATAAATATTCATGTTTCTCAATCTTGAGGCATAAAACACTTGGCCCCAATTTACTGTCAAATAGTTACATCAGGAATCTTATTAAAAATCATTACATTGATATATCCTGCATAATTGGCAAAACTAACAACAAAGTAAAAGATTCCAAAATAGGCTTGCTTTTAGGTGTGTCTTATATATTTGGAATAATTCTGTGCTTATAACTGACTCAGTTCAAGCCAAGATACACATCTTGAGTGCCAGTGATTATAAAGATACTGTGCTAGACCATGCAGTGAGCAACAGGGATTGAAGTCTTTGTCTTTAAGAAGCACATAATCTAGGGGCAAAGGCAGACACAATATAGGCTCTTTATGGTAGTTAGTCTTGTATGGGATGCTTAGTTTGACGTTTTGACAAGAATTCTAGGCAGTTACAGGAAAATAAATGATTGATTATGAACAAGAGGCATTCAAGGAAACATCTCAGAGAAGTTTGGTATTTGAAATCAACTTTAAAAGGGCTCATTGATTAGCCCTCTCTACCTGCCTGGAATGCCATCTCTCATATCTTGGAATGTCAAAGGCATAAGAAACGGTAGTTCAATCTATATGCAGGTAATGGTGAGTGTTCCACTGTAATTAGAAGATGGGCAACAAAAGTGTAGCTGCAAAAGTACCTAGGAAAGCATGCCGCATAATTGGAAACATTGTTTAATTTAACTGTATTCTTACCGCAGGCCTATAAATCAGTTAGCACAGACACAATTTTCCTATTTTGTCAATGAGGAACTAGATAATTAAAGAGTTTAAACGTAACTCCATTGTGATAGTTGATTAAGCAGTCTATTTAAGACTGTTTTCTATAGAACTGAAGTCAGCAAGGCTAGTAGTCAGGAAAGGAAGATGGACACAAAGTGACAGATGCCAGGGACAAGTCTGAAACCATGAGGACTGTATCTGTTTCTCACCTTCTATACACAGGTGCCCTTCACCACAGAGATGCACACACATTTGTCCTGGGATTCAGAGAAGCTAACAAAATAGAGTGGAAGCTAGTTGAACTTTGGGCCCATCAACTGCCTCATTTTACAAGGTAAGCAGTAGATTAGTGAAAATGTGTGATCTGTAATAGTACCTGCCTTTAGTGACCTTCATAGCATAAAACACATCTACTTCTTCACGCGTGCCTTCCAAATTCCATGCACATTGCTCTTGTGGCCAACACTAACTCAGAGCTACATAGCGAAGGGAATTCTGAAAATGTAATCTCAGCTTAGTTAAATTGACTTGTACGAAGCCACTGCAGCTCCAGAGACTCTGGCTACTGTTAGATTACTTTGAAGAGTGGTTTTTGTTCTAGAAGGAAATTCATGTGACTGAACTTTAACTTCATACTCTGTCCCCTCGTCTGTGGGCTGCCACTAAAATCTCCACAGAGCTTTTCTCAATTGACCTACTGGGGTCTTGCTGACACCTGTGTTGCTCAGCTGTCCAATTTGAGCAGATTTTATATATACTCCCTCTGTGTTTCCCCTTTTTCGTGAATTTCTCCACTAACTTTTGTCTGCCAGCTTTTATCACTGAACTCTGTCCTGTGAAACCTCAGGCCAATAGCTGCCTTGAGCCACGTACATTTTCGGAACTGTCTCAACAGGTACAATCCTGTCTTGCAGGGATAGTGCTACGGATTGAATGTTTGTATTTCCCCAAAATATGTATATTGGAGCCCCAAATCCCAATGTGATGCTATTTGGAGGAGAAGACTTTGGGAAACAATTATGTTTAGATAGGCTCCTGAGAGTGGAACCCTTGTGATGTAATCAGTGTCTTTATAAGATGAGGCAACTTTTTATCAGAGCTAACTTTCTTCTCCAAAGTGCACTAAGAAGAGATCATGTGAACACACAGCAAGATGGTGGCTGCCTACAAGCCAAAAGAAGAAGCCTCAGAATAAAATCTCCCTTGAACTTGCGCTTCTCAGCCTCCAGTACTGTGAGAAATGAAAGTCGATTTTTAAGCCACTCAGTCTTTGGGATTTTGTTATGGTAGCTGAAGCAGACTAAGACAGGTAGTCTCCATCCCAATTTCTGTCTAATACTTGTTATTCTCCAGTGCCTGCAAAAATAGTCCTATGAATGTTTTGCTACATTATATAATTGTTATCTGTGTAAGGCTTAGAGTGATAGAACTATTCCACTATTATTAGAAGTCAGAGGTTTATTTTTCTTGATAACAGTATATTATTAATTGAAAAAAGTTGTCTCAAAAATATATGAAATATATGATATTCTTTAAAGTTTTCTGAATAAATACATTTATATATGCAGAGAAACAAACATCTGGGAAGTTCTGCAGCAAAACATTAAGAGTGACTTTGTTACTGTTCTGAGCCTGTGAATATTGTTTTGCTTCTATTTGCCTATCATATTTTCTGTTTTCTTACACTGATCATGAAATATTGTGTAATTATATAAGTGAAAACCCCATCTCAACCCCAAATTTTCTTAAACTGATTAGCAACTTGAACAAAGTCTCAGGATACAAAATTAATGTGCAAAAATCATAAGCATTCCTATACATCAACAAGAGACAAGCAGAAGGCCAAATCATGAATGAACTCCCATTCACAATTGCACAAAGAGAATAAAATACCTAGGAATACAGGTAACAAGAAAAGTGAAGGACCTATTCAAGGGGAACTACAAACCACCGCTTAAGGAAGTTAGAGAGGATACAAACAAACGGAAAAACTTTCCATGCTCATGGATAGGAATAATCAGTGCCATGAAAATGGCCGTACTTTCCAAAGTAATTTATAGATTCAATGCTATTTCCATTAAACTACCACTGACATTTTTCACAGAATTAGAAAAAAATAGTTTAAAATTCATATGGAGCCAAAAAAAGAGCCTATGTAGCCAAGACAATCTTAAGCATAAAGAACAAAGCTGGAGGCATAATGCTACCTGACTTAAACTACACTACAAGGCTACAGTAACCAAGACAGGATGGTACTGGTACAAAAACAGACACATAGACCAATGGAAGAGAATACAGATCTCAGAAATAAGACCGCACATCTACAATCATCTGATCTTCTACAAACCTGACAAAAAACGAAAAACAAAACAAAACAAAACAAAGCAGTGGGGAAAGGATTCCCTATTTAATATATGGTACTGGAAAAACTGGCTAGCCATATGCAGAAATTTGAAACTGGACCCCTTCCTTATGCCTTATATAAAAAATAACTCCAGATCAATTAAAGACTTAAAATGTAATATTCAAAACTCTAAAAATTCTAGAAGAAAATCTAGGCAATAGTATTCAGGACATAGGCATGGGCAAAAATTTCATGAAGAAAACATCAAAAGCAATTACAACAAAAGCAAAAATTGACAAATGAGATCTAATTAAACTAAGCAGCTTCTGCACAGCAAAATAAACTATCATCGGAGTGAACAGACGTATTACAGAATGGGAGAAAATTTTTGCAATATATCCATCTGACAAAGGTCTAATGTCCAGATTCTACAAGGAACTTAAACAAATTTACAAGAACAATCCTATTAAAAAGTGGGCAAAGGACATGAACAGACACTTCTCAAAGCATAACATACAAAGAAAAGCTGAACATCACCGATCATTAGATAAATATAAATCAAAACCACAATGAGGTACCATCTGATGCCAGTCAGAATGACGATTATTAAAATGTCAAAAAACAACAGATGCTGCCAAGGCTGTGGAGAAATAGAAGTACTTTTACACTGTTGATAGGAACGTAAATTAGTTCAACCATTGTGGAAGATAGTGTTGTCATTCCTCAAAGACCTACAACCAGAAATACCACTTGACTTAGCAATCTCATTACTGGGTATATACCCAAAGGGATATAAATCATTCTGTTATAAAGATACATGCACACGTATGTTCACTGCAGCACTATTCACAATAGCAAAGAAATGGAATCAACCCAAATGCCCATCAATAATAGACTGGATAAAGAAAATGTGGCACATATACAATGTGGAACACTATGCAGCCATAAAAAGGAATGAGATCATGTTCTTTGCAGGGACATGGATGTAGCTGGAAGCCATTATCCTCAGCAAACTAACACAGAAACAGAAAACCAAACACCACATGATTTCATTCATAAGTGGGAGCTGAACAATGAGAGCACATGGACACAGAAAGGGGAACAACACACACTGGTGCCTGCCATGCAGAGGGTGAATGGTGGGTGAAGGGAGAGCATCAGGCAAATAGCCAATGCATGCAGGGCTTAATACCTAGGTGATGGGTTGAGAGGGGCAGCAAACCACCATGGCACCCAGTTATCTATGTAACAAAGCTGCACATCCTGCACATGTATCCCAGAACTTAAAATAAAATAAATATTTTTAAAAGAAAGTGTTAGAGTCAGCCTGAATCTTTTATTCTGTGATCATGAAAATGTGTTTTTAGATATTAAATAATCCTTCTCAAATCCATTTACTGTAACAATGTACTTCGGTGTTTTTAATTTTCTTCTGAAAAACTAGAATTTGTTTTCTAAATAAATGATCCATGAACTTTCTCTCTCTTTTCTTCTCTTTCTATTTTTCTTTCCTATATCCTTTATTTTCTCTTTCTTTTTCTGTCCTTCTTCCCAATATTTACCAAGTTTATACTCCATGCTAAATGTTATGCTACACTCTGGAAATCCAGAGTTGAATAAACTCTCATCTCCCTGGGAATCTGTTTGGGAAGATAGACAAGTGCATATTGCGCAACGGTGTGATGACATTATGGACAGAAGTATGCACAGGGAGCTGAGGAAAGGGTAGGGGAGTCACTGGGCCTTCTGAGAAAATGAGGAGAGTAAAGGCTTGCTGTTCCTGTATGGCTTGCTTAAGAAAAGATATGAAAAGCACAGTCAGGTAATTTGTCTTCTTTCTCTCCCTTATAGATTCATCTTTTTTTTGTATTCCAATTCTCTATTACTTTGAGGACTGTCTTATTAATATTTACTTAGTTTTCAAGTTGACATATAAAAATATGATGTATTAATCATATACAACATGATGTTTATAAGTATATATACATTGTGGAATGGTTACCCCTAGCTAATTAACCAATGCATCACCTCCTATGGTTACCATTTTTGTGATGAGACACTTAACATCCATCGTCTTAACATTGTACAAGAATACAGTATGTCAGCATTAACTACAGTCACCACAGATCTCTTGAACTTATTTCTCCTATCTATTAATATGTATTTTTGACCAACATAACCTCTATCTCCCATGCCTGCTAACCACCCAGTCTCTGACAAGCCACCACTGTATTGTCCATTTCTATGAGATCAACTTTTAAGATTCCACATATGAGTGAGGTCATGCAGTATTTGTCTTTCTGTGCCTTGCTTATTTAGCTTAACATAATATTCTTCAGATTTATTCAAGTTGTTGCAAACAACAGAATTTCATTCTTTTTATGGTTAAATATTATTCCACTCTGATTATATACTACATTTCTTTATCCATTCATCCATTGATAGACTCTTAAATTGAATCCATATCTTGGCTATTCTGAATAGCACTGCAATAAACATAAGAGTGCAGATATCTCTTCAACATAGCGATTTCATTTCCTTTGGATATATACCCAGGATTGCTGGATCATATGGTAGGCGGTTTTATTTTTAATTTTTTGTGAAACCTTCATACTGTTTTTCGTAATAGCTTGATTCATTTAAATTCCCACCAATAGTGTGTAAGTGTTGTCATTTCTCCACATCCTCCCCAACACTTATCTCTTGCATTTTTTATAATAGCCATCCTAATAGGAGTGAAATGATATCTCATCGTGGTTTTGATTTTCATCTCCCTAATGATTAGTGATGTTGAACATTTTTTCACACACCTTTGGCCTTTTGTATGTCTTCTTTTGAAAATGTCTATTCAAGGCCTTTGCCCATTTTTTAATTGAGTGATTTGATTTCTTGCTATTGAGTTGTTAACCCCTTATCAGACATATTGTATACAAATATTTTCTCCTATTCTGTAGGTTGTCTTTTCATTTCGTTGATGGTTTCCTGTGTTGTGCAGAAGCTTTTTAGTTTAATGTAATCACACTTATCTATTTTTACATTTGTTGCCCATCCAGAAAATCATTTTAAATTATTATTTTACATTTTAAGTTCTCTTTCAGCAGATAGAGACAGAGAACTTTTATATATTAAGCAATTTTTACCATAATCATAATTTGTATTACAGAGGCATTCCTGTTTACTTTAAACTTGCTAAATGAGCCCTTATTGATACTTAAAGGGTTGATTCAGTTATGACTAGGACAATAGTGACAGAATCACATTTATCTTACAATCTAGATCACCTACATAAAGGGTGAGGGAAATGGGAGGCTCTTAGCTGATAATAGATTTGTATGTATCAAAATAACTTTAGCATTAGCATTTGGATCAAGCTTCATTTAATGGCCATACTGCCCAAGGTTATTTATAGATTCAATGCCATCCCCATCAAGCTACCAATGAGTTTCTTCACAGAATTGGAAAAAAC
>NW_012121265.1:13169067-13189630 GCF_000951035.1 Colobus angolensis palliatus
AAAGAGACATAAAAATAAAGTTTTGCACAGTAGTTTTGCACCACTTTGGATGAAGCTGATTGATCTCCTACATTAGATAGAGAAAACAAAAATCCCTCAAGGAAACACTTAACAAGAATAAAAAGCGAGGGAAAATTAATGCACCGTGTCTATGGGTCCTGCATATTTCATTTCTTTCATAGTTCATATCATGATTGTTGAAAACTTAGTGACTTTACACATTTTTGAAGTAAAACTCCCCTCTGACTTCATTGGGTAAAATGTGCGTGATAACAAATGCATTTACCCTTTAAATGAACCCAACTCACTGTAAGTGATGAGTGCTTTAAAACGAGTGATGGACAGTCCTTGGGAATCTGGGGAAGTTGGTACAAGTTTCAACACTTTATCTGAAGTTAATGTGAGCTATTTGATTCAGCTTATGAGATTGAAAGTCTCATAGGAGTAGGAATTAGCACACTCAGCAACCTCACAATATTATAGAAGTTAACATTTGTTGGGCAGATGAATTTTTGTTGTCAAACATAAAAATAGATTTTCTTTTCTGTAACCTACTGTAGAGATCCATGTGGAATCATAAATCTGAAATATTGTGAATTTTCAAAAGAGAATGTCAAAGATTAATTACTTCTAAGAGAATAGCACTGAGCTTTTGCATGATTCAAAATGACAGGGAGAAGTTTATCCCCTGTAATTTGAAAGGGAAAAAAATGTACATTTCTTTTCATATAGTCAGAAGAAGAAAACCTTGAAAGATAAAGTCATCATCATATATGATTTAAAATTTTTAAAATATTCATCTTTTCAAAGAATAAATATAGGTATGCCTTTTTATTCCCACATGCACTCTTTAAGATATGAGAAACTCAACTAATTGAGTTTTTATTCTTCATTTTGTAAATTCAATAAACACTGGTTTCTCTGTGATGCCACCTTCCACATCGCCAATACCACAAACCAGATACAGTCTTACTCTGACAAATTGAATCAGCAGGAAAAGGTTACATTTATTTCAGCATCTCAGTGCCCCTATGCCTTCCTGTACTGTGAATCAGGCAAAATAGGAAAGCAAACAGGATATAAAAGAAGAAGTTAAGCTCAATTCGAGCCAAGAAAATCTATCCTCATATTAACTTCCTCCACAATATGGCTTATTCTCTAGGCATGAGGGTGAGTTTGCTGTGATGCCACCAAGCTCCTTGTCCTGGTTTATTCCTAAATTTAGTTTGTTGTGACATTATGAGCTTTGGATTTCTGAGAGTCCTTGGACCAAGTCTGGACTAGCTTATAAGGCAACAAGGTACTTGGTGGGCCCTAGAGGAAGGCAGGAGACTCCTATCCCACACAGTGTAATGTTGACCCACTTTGAGTTCATTCAGAAAACATCCTGCATTATGAAGAGTTATTCAACACAGATAGGGAGCAAAGAGGGAGGGAACCGAGCTGGGGAAAATAATCAAGCTTGGCTTTGCCATTGCTCAGTAATGGTTTTTGGAAAATGTTTTTGAGGTATTTAATGGGGAAACAAAGGGAAAGAAAAAAATAGAGCAGAGAAGGAAGAAACAGGTGGAGTGATGAAGGGCTCAGACTTTGGAAGAATGCAGCTAGAGCTTCACTGCCTGCCCCGTCACTCTACTTTTGTGGCTTCAGACGCATTTCATAACTAAGTTCCAGAATTTTATTTTGCATCTGTACACATGGTACATTTATAGTATCCCATATGGTTATTGTGATATTTAAAATGAAATAACAATGGTAATAAAGCTGGACTATAGCATTTAATGATTTTACATTTAACATGGTTATCATAGTCCCTGGCAAATATTACCTTTAACATCATTATCTTTATTAGGGTGCTACTCTGATTTTTATATCAGCTCTGCTTTTATCTTTGCAATATTGGTAGATAACTCTCCCTAATTCTCCAGAACTTTGTTTCCCCATCGAAGAGATGGCAGGGATGGATCAAGTAGGCTCCAGGGCACTATCAAACTCTAACAATCTATAACTTGATCTTTTGTAAAGACTGCACTTTTGAGAGTCACCAGCTATGCATGCATATTCTTCCAGAATTCCAAATTGGGAGACATTATTCAGGGAATAGAAATGGGGAAAAAAATCCAAGGAAATCATGACAGAAAGAACATAATGATAGAAAGGGCACATAAAATCTCTGCCGATTTCCAAAGTCTGTTTTTACACTTATGCATTCCTCATGAGACTGCCCCAAATGCAATTTAAAGAAACACTGAATTGGATTCAGAAAGTTGAGCGTTTTATGAATTTTTGTCTCTAAGTGACATATGCCTTTCTACAAAATCAGAAAATAGATTTGTTCGGTGCATGGAGTGGAGTATTACTGACGTAATTGGGTAAGGCTGGCAAAATGTCTTCGGTTTTAGTTGATGACACTGAATAAATCTCCTGTCAGGAATAAATTGAGTATTCATGGAAGCTTCAGTGTACCTATGAACACAGACTGGCACTGAAATTTGAGAGCTTGATCAGATTTTCTTATACAGATTCAAAGCATTATGAAAATGGACTTAAATGTAGAGGAAAATGCAACCACTGAAACCTAACGAAACCGTGGTCCAGTTTCTAAGACAACGGCCTCTGTCTAGATAGGGAAAGGGAACCCATTGGCGTTGTGTGTGTACATTAGCTGGTGTGTCATGTTACAACACAAAAGTGTACCATGAAGCCTCATGTCCTTTAGATTTCATATTTAAACTTAGTTTGTATGAGAAATTTGTTACTAGAGTGGAAGTTGCTTCTGCCTGTAATATTTAGAGAAGCTTTAAATTTGTAAATCTGTTTTGCAGCAACTAGCAGTAACAGGTAGCTCATTGGATTTAATAGCTGTCATTACACTTGAAACAATTACCACATTTTCTTCCGAATCCCACAAAATGACCTAAATCTCAGAGAGAGAGAAGACTAAATACAGAAACTGAAAAATTAAGAGGATTTCTGTTCTTTCTTGTTCTAAGTGACAGAAATCCCAGTGCATTTGATTTGATTACAGTTATAGAGAATGAGAGGTGGTCAAAATTTCACCTTTACAGTTTCCTAGCAAATAGGACTGAGGATGAACTGCGACTTGTCATTAAGACACAATAGGTATTATACTCAAAAGGCTATTTTAATACCTCTGAAAAAAAAAATCCATGTACTGATATCTAGGATGCAATGCAAACAGAAATAACTTTTAACAGGGTTTATGAATCCATGCCAACCATTTTTATTTCAACCTGAAAAAAAAAATCACTATACTTAGTACTAAAAGAAAAAGCCAGGAAGTCTTTTAATCCCCAAGAATATCACCTTATATTGGTCACTGCATGGAGGAAAAGCTTTGGAGCTTTGGAGCTAATTTCCTCAGGGAAGGGACCATTGCCTCTGTGTAACACAAGGTGAGATTCATTAACATTTGAGTACAGGGAGAAAAAGAGGCTTCTTTTTCTCTATTTCTCTCTAACTTCTTTCCATAAACTAGAAAGAATGTGAGCTGTGAAGTCCCATGAAGTACAAATACTTGGATTTATATTGAGGCTTATCATTTACTAGGTTTGTGACTTTGGGCTAATAAATTTGCCTCATTTAGCTTTGTTTGTCTTATCTGTAAAGAGCAAAATCTGAATGCATTTAGAAATGTACATGAAAGCTCTTTGCAAGAGAGAAAGTACAAAAAACAGCAAAGTGCAATGTTAAATTCTGTTAAGATCTACCATCAAACCTCATGGGTTCAAAGCCAAACTGTATTGCTTAGAAACAATATGATTTGAGCAATTTTCTCAGTTTTCACATATTTATAATATAAATAATAATAGTCTATACTTATTAACATCATGGAGTGGATTCAAAATAATCTCTGATTAAAATATTTAAACACATGTAAATTAGTGCAGCCATTATGGAAAACAATATGGTGGTTCCCCAAAAAATTAAAAATAGAACTACCATATAATTCAGCATTTCCATTAACAGGTATCTACATCCAAAGTAAATGAAATCAGCATGTTGAAGAGATATCTGCACTCCCATGTTTATTGCAGCATTATTCACAATAACCAAGATATGGAATCAGCCTAAATGATTCAATGGATGAAGAAAATGTTATACAAATACATACACACACAATGGGACACTATTCAGCCAAACAAAGAAGGAAATTCTTTGTTTCAACATAGAATTTGCAACAACATAGATGAACCTGGAAGACATTATGTTAAGTGAAATAAGCAAGGCCCAGAAAGAAAACACATGATCTTAATTTCCTTTGATTCTATATTATTTCACTCATATGTGGAATCTAAAAACAAGTTGATCTTGCAGAAGAAGAGAGCACAAGACTGGCTATCAGAGGCTGGGGCAGGGAGGTGAGGAGAGATGGGTAGAGGTTGGTCAAAAGATACGCAATTACAGTTAGATAGGAGCAATAAGTTTAAGAGACAGCAAACAAAGTGAATGTTGAGTGTTCTCACCACACAAATTATAACTGTGTGAGGTAATGCATTTCTTAATTTAGTAGAGTTAACTATTCCACAATGTATATATATGCTGGAAACATTAAGTTGTACATGATTATGTTCTACAGTGTATATACATTTCATTACAATATGTAAATACATACAATGTTATCTGTCAAATTTTTAAAAATAAAAACATGTAGCAGTAGGTAAGCACTCAATAAACCTGAATTATTATTTTTATGTTGAAGATTATAGAGATGTGATTTTTTTTGCCTTTTGTTCTTCTCCTTTTAGTCTCCCCATTTCCTTTGTCTTTCATTTTTCTTTTTAAGACAGAGTCTTGCTCTGTTGCCCAGGCTGGAGTGCAGTGGTGTGCTAGGCTCACTGCAACCTCCACCTCCCAGGTTCATGCGATTCTCCTGCCTCAGCCTCCTGAGTAGCTGGGACTACAGGCATGTGCCACCGTGCCCAGCTAATTTCTGTATTTTTAGTAGAAATGGGGTTTCACCATGTTGGTCAGGCTGGTCTTGAACTCCTGACCTCAGGTAATGTGTCCACCTTGGCCCCGCAAAGTGTTGGGATTACAGGCATGAGCCACCACGCCTGGCCCTGTCTTCTTTTTTAATTCTTGTTTAGTTGTTATATTCCCTTTCTCTAAACTTTCCTTACTCCCTTAATCTGCGGAATAGGTAGAAACTTGTGTATTCTAAGAGAGAACGTGTTCATAGCCAGCTAAAGACTCCTGGGGCTATACAGATATCTGATGATGGAATGTATTTCATACCTCAAGCTTTGTCTTGGCAAATGGAGAGATTCATTCAGAAAGATCTACAAGTTGTTACTTATCGAATTAATATGTGTTTTTTAGTATTTTAGAGCAAATTTCTTTCCTTAAAGCTATTCAAAAAACATTCATTAGGCAGGCAATATTTCAGTCACGGGGAGTGCAGAGATGAATGAGACTGATATATTCTCTGTGCTTATTTGGCTTACATTCTGGTAGAACTACCAGAGTTATGAGACCCCAGATACCTTGTTCAAGGCAGGGAGAAATTCTAAAGTGGACTGTTGCCTGAAATCATACATTTGCTTGGCTTCTTCATTTTTCCTATTCCACTTCTATCCCTCTTACTCTTTTCTCCTGGAGAACTGTTTCTTTTCTTTTATTTATTTATTTATTTTTTAGATGGAGTCTTGCTCTGTCGCCAGGCTGGGAACTGTTTCTTAATGTTTCACTTACATGAAATTCATACCCCAGGATCTATTTCCAGGGAATCCACCCTAAGAAAATGTTCAACAGGAAAAGGTTAACAAGCTAGTGAATATAACGTCACTGATTCCCTGAGTCAACAAGTGTCAACGAATGGCTTATCTTAATGACTTATGAAAATTTCCTTTGGTTCTATGTTATTGGTTAAAGATGATTGAGCAGTTAAAGTTAGCTCTAGGACAAGAGTTCGGAGTGTCAAATTCTTAACCTATTCCAGAAAAATGTATCAGTTTACATAATCGCCTCCAAAACAGCACACATATGGGGAAGGGACGTGCCATTGGTGGCAGTGGAATAGCTTCCTCTCTCAGAATTAATCTTCCATTAGAGAGAAGACAGTGATGTTATGAGAATAAGAATAATAGTGGCAAACCATATAGCACTTACAATGTCAGAAAGTTTTTCCTGTGTACTTTTTAAATGTGAACTTATTTTGACCTCTTAAAAGCTTTCATAGATCATGATCATTATTCCCATTTAACATATGAAGAAACTGAGACATAAACAGACAAAGTGGCTTGTCTAAACTCACATAGCTAATAAGTGGCAAACCTGGGATTTGAACACAGATACTCTGGCTTTAGAGAATGTGCTGTTAATCACAATATAATATAGCCTTTCATGTAATGAAATAATGGAATATAACTAATATTAGCATAATCATCAATAAAACAGTAGCAGCAGCACTGAGTATATACTATATGTCAACATGTCCAGGCATAATTCTATAGGTTTTACATATATTATCTTATACAAACCTCATAAAGAGTTAGATAATAATATTGTATCCATTTTTAGAATTGGGAAGCTGAATCCGAGAGGGTTTAAGTAATTTAGCCAAAGTAACAGTTAGATAGAGGCAAAGTCATAATGAGAGTAAAATATATTGCATTTTCCACCAGAAAATTATGGGCATTGTAATGCAAAACCACTTATCTTACTCTTTGTCTTGTAGCAACTGAATTATCTTAGGAAAGGAAAGTACGTTTTTGAAATTTTACTTAGAAGTAAATTATATTATCTAAAACTTTTTACTACTCTTATTTACTAGAAAAAACAGAAAGAACATTTTCTACATTTAAAAATCATTTCATTTTGATTACAGAGATATTCTTTTATGTTCTCCTATATGTTTTATAGTTTTATTTTTTATATTGAAGTTTATGATGCACTTCAAATATTTTTGCATATGCTGTGAATTAGAAGTGGAGGGTTTGCTTGTTTCTTCTGGTGTGGATAGTCCAGGACTATTTATGAAAGTGGTATATTTCCATATTGACTTACCTTGACCATATATGTGTAGGTCTATTTCTAGATTCCTTATTTCAGTACCACTTTATGTTTATTATTGTAGCTTTGTAGTAAGACATAAAATCAGTAGTGTACCTCCTCTAAATTTGTCCTTTATTTTCAAACTTGTTTTGGCTACTCTAGGTCCTTTGAATTTTCATATGACTATTAGGAACAACTTGTCAATTTCTTATAAAAGATCTGCTCTAATTATGTATGGGACTGTGTTGAAACTATAGATTAATTTAGAGAGAATGAAAATAATAACCCCATTGTTTTTCTGTCCACAAACTTATATATCACTTCATTTATTTAGTTTATTTTAACTTTTATCATTATTCTTTTGTAGTTTGCCCATCTTTGATTAAATTTATAGCTAAATAATTTGTGTTTTATTGATTTAACTTTTAATGTTTTTAAGTATTATGCGCTAATCATTTGTTGTTAATATATTAAAATACAATTAATTTTTATAATGACTTTATATCCTGCAACTTGGCTAAATCATTTATTGGTTCTCATAGGCTTTTATATTTTCTAAAATTTTCTATGCATAAAATCATATTATCTATACCTAGAGAGTTTTGCAAGTTCTTACTTTCTACTCATTATGCCATTTACTATTTGTTTCTTACTCTACTAAAATGGCTGAGGCCTCCAGTTAAATATTGAAAAAGAGTCATTAGAGTAAGTCTCATATATATCATCCAATTTATTTTTGTTTACAGTAGCAGGGCTAGTCTGGTATCAGTTGCTCCATCATGGTGAGAAACGGACAGCTCTAAGAAGATACTTTTACATTTTATAATACCAAATTACACCTCATTTAAACCTAATAAGGCCACCTTAATTGAAAATGCAATAAGTAGCCATTGATAATAACCACATATGATTTGATGCATATTTTTTTCTCATTGATAATCCTATCTATTTTGGTACTATTTTGTTCTATTCAGAGTTTCTTAAGATGCCTGAGCCTAGTAATAATTCTCAATAAAATGTTCTCCAGCAATATATCCCAATATTCTTGACCGATACAGGCCTTTTTTATGCTCTACATAATACCTTTCTTTAATAGTCCATTATTTAAGGTCCCTGTTCTATGCCATCCATATAAATAGGAAATCCACCATGACATAGTATAAAAAGTATGGACTTTAACTCAAAAGGAATTTACTTTCAGTTAATACCAGTAGTACTTACTAGCTGGGGGTAAGAAGGCTTTCTTAAGCCTGAATTTTCTCATTTATAAAGTAAGACAGCATTGTTAAGAGCATCAGGGATGCTATGTTTACAGTGCCTATCACAGTTCTTGACATGAAGCAGATTGTTGGGAAAATAGAATCAGATCTGTGATATTAATTTCAGTATTTATATTGAACATCAATTTCACATAATGTTATCCATAAGAATGGAGATCCTCCATCTCCATTTCACATTCCTGGGACTTGTCCATTTAAAAGTGATGTTCCTTCCAGCCTGCACCAAAATTCAGTCCCCCACAGTGGTTCTATTCTGGATTATCTAATCAAACCTTTGTAGAGTCCCAGTCATCCTAGCTCAGTCTCTTCAATTACCCACTCCTAACTAAACACTCACTCCCTGAAAACTTTGTTCTTCAACTCACCTTAATATTCCCAATTACACAATTGTATTCCTTGACACAAAAGCTCCATTCTCATTTTTTATGTTAAAATTGGCCTATTTGAACCAGAACCCAAAACAGTAGTAAATAACATATTTTTTAAAGGTTAGGGGAGCTCAGTATTTAAACAGTATGCCTTATCCCAGCCCCCTAAAGGAAAGGACACTGGGTGCCCCCTGGTTGTGGATGATGCAGTACCTGCAGTACCTGCCTCTTCCTCACCCTTAAGATATGTATACATATGTAACAAACCTGCACATTGTGCACATGTACCCTAGAACTTAAAGTATTTTAAATAAATAAATAAATAAATAAAATAAAAATGCAGACAATCATGACAATGATAAAACAATTGCTGCTATATTAGAAAGAAAAAGAGAGAAAGAAAGAGAGAAAGAGAAGAAAGAAAAGAAAGAAAGAAAAGAAAAGAAAAGAAAAAAGAAAAGAAAAGGAAAGAAAGAAAGGTAGACAGGCGAGAGAACATCTCCCTGAATAGGTTAATAACAGGTTCAAGGGAAGCACCTCACAAGACGTAAAAACAAATAATACAAATGTTAAAAGAATAAAAATTATTTCAATTCAACTGTTACGTAGGTGTCTTAACCCAGATTCCCCCAAAGCTAAGCCTGAGCCAGAGATTTACAGGCAAATATGTTTTCTCCTTGGAGGAGGAGGGATTGATACTGGGTAGCGGGAGCAAGAGACAGAAGTTACACTGGAAAGATGGAAAGCCAAGATAGAAATATGCTACTCCATTTGTTACCACTATTGGCAACTATTGCTTCTTCTTCCAAAACATTCTGAACAGGTTTATAAAATACATTTTGGAACTTTCCACTCAGGGAACACGAGAGAGAAACATTCATCCAATGGTTTACATTGGTTGAAGATTGGCTCCACAATTACCATTTTTTTATGCTTCTGAGTAACACATATCTGAGGGCTGGAAGAGTTCTTATAAGAGCCCCATGGTGCAGTGTCAAAGAAACCATTGGTAAAAACAGAGGCAAACAGAAGAGACACCAGTGGAGACACTCTGGAAGTCTGTAGTCTTTAACCTGCAGAAATCTGATTAAATCCTACATAAAACTGGTTGCAGAAATAGTGTCTGGAATAAGAGGGGAATTTGAGACAATTTGAACTGGTGCACAGAAAGTGTTTAATAGACTAGAGTTTTTCCTGTCACTGACGGCAGTTCTTTTAAAACGACCTCTGCAAATAGAGTTTGCTAATTAGTTGCCCTATTGAAAATGAATGTCAGCATGATGGTGGACAATTAAAATCTTCTCCTGTTCCCAATCTCGTTGCTCTGCTTGCACCAGGTAAACTTTTACAATGATGCCCCTGAAGATATATCATCACACTCCACTATAGAGGTATCAGATTTCTCCATCTCTTCCTTGTCCTTCTGTGTTACAACTCTTTCTTCTTAAAACATGAAATATTAAAAGTGTTTGTTGAGTGGCGTAGCAGAATGGAAAGAGGGTATCTAGTGAGATATGAAGAATTTTAAAATCTACCAATACGTAATGTTGAATATATTTCCATTTGTGTCACTAATCTACATAAATGTTAAATATTTTCCTAATAGAGTAATCAGAGGGCATCTATTGAGGACATTGATTTGAGTGGTGTTTGTGTGTCCAGGCACAGTGCTCTATGTCAGTAGCCCTGAGTTCAAGCTGTTGGTCTTCTGTGACCTCCATGTGTGTATAAAGCATCCAGAAATGACTTGGTGGCCCAGAGAAGGTTTGGGGAAGTACTAAGAACACAGGTGAACCAACAGAGGTCTGAGATAAACATGGATCTTCCCAGAGAGTCGACATGATCATGACAATGAACTTCCGCAATGGGTACTAATTCAATGCACCGAAGAGATAGTTAGGGCCAATTGTCCCTTTGCAAATCCACCTACAATTCAGGTTAGACTAGCAACACCTAGGAAGAGGAAAACTTATGGGTCTCTTCACTTGGTTTCTAAAGCAAAGCAACTCCATACATCCTACCCTCAAACATCCAGATACCATCTTTAGAAGAACAATGGAATGACGAGGAACTCTTAAAAACTAAAACTAATTTACCCTAAAGAGACTAATATATTTGAACAACAGTGTCATAGAGAAAGAGTGTGAGTTGTTATTAGTTGACAGTTTACATTATCTTTGTGTTTATGTGTGGGTGAATATTTTTTAAACCTTGCTATATAAACTAGCAAAATGGAACTAAATTCCAGGTCGTGTCGCTAGGAAGGAGAGAAAAACCCTAGTATAATCAAGTGCCCACCAAGAACTCTCAAAACTGTACTTACATGAGAAACTGTGGGTGACTTGGAGGTTCAGGCAAGGGAGGGGCATGTAAGACATGGATACACTTATATATATGCAGTTTCCTCATTATTTATCTTTGAGAAAAAAAAATTTACTAATTGTCCCCTCTGGACAATGGGAACTTTGATATTTTGAGTGTGCCATAGGGAAACCTGGATTTTATTTTCTTGATGTATAGTACAATTGCTCTTTATCCAGCCCTCATTGCAACATATAGTGTCTCCTCTAAAAGTCTGGGCAAATCTAAAAGTGTATTTATGTTAGCTTTAGCATTTCTCAAAAAACAAGAACTTCTCAATAACATTATCTGTACTAAAATATTTCATTGTAAGCATCTTTCATATTAGCCAATTTTATGCTCTGTGAATGTATCTCTTGTTGTCAGAGAATTTGGGCTTCACTTTTTTTTATGAAACACAATAAATTATACATACAACATATTTCATATCCTTATAGCCAGAAAGTAAACCTGTCACCATGCAATTGAAAATGGGGCCCTGATTGATATAGTACTTTGCCAAGTAGCCTCCGTGAAGTGACTGACCCTCTTGTGATTTAAAAATTTATGCATCTCAGCAGTGATTATTCATCTGTCCATGCATCCTTTTTATATGACATTATTGCTTTTGTGTTCTATTTAATTCAACAAACCTGTATTGAATATATTCCATACATCAGTAGCTCTTCTTTGCTCTGGGGATGAGAGATTAAGACATTGTTTCTGTCCTTGCAGAACCCACAGTCTAATGAAAGAATTAGACATGCAAAAATTCCTATACTGTAAGAGAAATTATAATTAAATAAATGATAAATCCCAGAAACTCCAACTATAGAATAAATCAAGTGTGTCTGAAGATAAGGGAAAATGGGTGTATTGCAGAAGAAAATTAACACTGAGATAGGTTATTTAAGATTATATAGGAGTTTGAGGTTATTTAAGATTATGTAGGAGTTTGCCAAGTGGACATGAGACAGGTAAAGTGAAGGAGGTGCAGATTTTCCTGAGATAAAGTGGTACATGCGTAAAGACACTGGGAAGTGAAGTAACCTGCTGTGTTTGGGGAATGGCAAGTCTATCCACTGAATGAGTAGAAAAAAATTGAGTACGAAAAGGAAGGAAGAAATCTAGTTATGAAGGGCACTGAAGCCCATGCCAAGGAATCTGGAATGACTTTTAATGAGATGTCAGGAGATGTTACGAGTAACACCTTGCCAGCCAAGCATGAGGCTAAAATTAGATGTTTCCTCCTTCAGCCTGAAAAATTTTTCAATATGGCCCCCAGTCTTCTTAAAATTCAGAAGCAAACTATGAAATCTCTAGATTTGAGGCTTGGGAAGAAGAAAGAAATTTCATCAGGATTGGAATAGAATTTTGAATATCAAAATTCTCTATTGAACAATACTATCTTTGACTCCAGGGAGAAAAATAATTAATTGGCTCTGTCCAGTTGCATTAGACCAGCAATACCTTACCATTAATTATTTTATATAATTGTTCAAGTGAAAGCAAGTGAAAAAGATTTCAGTACGTTCAAGTATGTACACTGAATCTAACTCTAGTTCTTGGAAGAAGAAAGCTCATAAGCAGATTTCCCCAGAAGGGATAGTACAGAGAGAAAATGAAGACATGAAATCAGTGAACAAATACATGAGGTCTGCCAAATGATTCCGTTTCCCCTCGAATGCTGTATCTGCACTAAACGCACAATGATGACAAATGGAATGCCTCCATTTACTAGCAGGTTGATCCAGAGGACCCACAATTTCTGATGTATCACTCCAATTCCCATATTCAGAAAACTATCCTCTCCTTACAAAGCTCTTTAGAACTCTCCCTTGGGGCTTTGTTGCCTACAGTGATCAAAAGACAGTCAACAAAAGGGAAGCGTCAAATGGAACCAAAATGAGGAGAATAAACATAAAGGGACCTTCCAAAGGCGATTTGTTGCTAAATGAGTGCAGTCCTGTGCTATTGTGCATATGTCATTCGATCCATGTTCAGCCTGGTCCCGGAGATCAATATGCATTACTAATCAAAATGGCATAGGAATCATAGCGGTACAATCACCTAAGTGATACCAAGTGGCTTTTATTGTAGTTTCAACATTGACAGCCACATATGTTCTATTGAAATTCTTCAAAGGCAAAAATCAGTGAAAGGAAAATTTCTCAGTCAGTGTTGGGAGAGTGTTTTTATGCTCTGAACTACTGTTTCCATGTGCAGGAATACCCCAAGAGCAACACACATGGCCTAGAATTTCACTTCTACCTCACTCTCCACGCATGGCTACTTATTGTGGGTTACACAATATTGTGGGTTACACAATATTGTGGGTACACTTTTCTCAGTTGGGAAGAGATAATTTATTATAAGGCAGTAAAGATTCAGTCTCTTCTTCCATCTCTTATCTGGGCGATTGAAGGATACTTATTTGAGATCTGCTCTGAAAATCTCACATTTGTCCTGAGGTGGATTGCCCCAAAGATAGATAGGGGAAGAGGTGTGGCCTGTTCCCCACCTGTTGGGGATCAAGCTCAGGAGAGGAAGAAGCTTTTGAAAGCCAATTTGTCCCTCAGACCTAAGCCAAATTTCACAACCAGCATTATCTATCATACAGATGATATTTCTGTTTTTATGTTTCATATGCTTCCATATGCCTTCCCATTTAATCCTGACTAATGCAGAATACAGAATCCAGACTAATGCAGACTACACATAAGTTATGTGAAGATACAGTATCCTAGGGAGTAAATTCAGTACAATGAGATATCACCTCATACCCATTAGGTTGGCTACTAACTAAAATGAAAAAAATTAGTGTTGATGAGGATGTGAGAAATTAGAACCCTTATGCACTGTTAATGGGATTGTGAAAGATTCAACCACTATGGAAAATAATATGAATGTTCCTCAAAAAATTAGAAATGGATTACCATACGATCCAGCAATCCCACTACTGGGCACATATGCAAAGGATATGAGATCAGTATGTCGAAGAGATATTTGCTCTCCTATGTTCATTGCAGCATTATTAACAATAGCCAAGATACAGACTCAAGCTAAGTGTCCATTGACAGACGAATGGATCAAGAAAATATGGTATAAGATATGTGCATGCATATATTCATTGCAGCACTATTCACAATAGCAAAGACATGGAATCAACCCAAATTCCCATCAGTGATAGACTGGATAAAGAAAATGTGGTACGTATATGCCATGGAATACTATGCAGCCATAAAAAGAAATGTGATCATGTACTTTACAAAGATATGGATGGAGCTGGGAGCAATCATCCTCAGCAAACTAAAACAAGATCAAAAAAACAAACACCGCATGTTCTTACTTATAAATGGGATCTGAACAATGAAAACACATGGGCATAGGGAGGGCAACAGCACCCACTGGGGCCTGACAGGAAAGGGTCAGGGGAGCATTAGGGGAAAGAGCTAATGCATGCGGGGCTTAACACCTAGGTGATGGTTTGATAGGTGCAGCAAACCACCATGGCATACTTTTACGTATGTAACAAACCTGCACATTCTGCACATGTACCCCACAACTTAAAAAAAAAAAAAAAAAGAAAATATGGTATATATATACAATAGGTATAACCCTTAAAAAAGAAAAAAGAATATCCCATTATTTGCAACAACATGGAAGAACCTAGAGGACATTATATTAAGCAAACTAAACCAGCCACGGGAAGATGATCTCATTTATACATGAAGTGTAAAAATGTTAGTATACAAAGAGAGAGTAAAATGGTGGTTCCCAAAGGCCGGCTTAAGGGAGGAGATTGGAAAGATGTTGGTCAAAGGACATAAATATTTTAGAAAGGAAAAATTAGTTCAAGAGATGTGTTGTTCGTCTTGGTGACTACAATTGATAACAATGTATAATGTGTATGAAGGCTGCAAAAAGAGATTTTGTGTTCTTATCACATACAAAAAAATGTGAAAAAATGCAGACATTAAATAGCTTGATACAGCCATTTCACAGTGTATACATATAACTAAACATCATGGCTTACACCATAAATACCATAAATATAAACAATTTTACTTGTCAGTTAAAAAATAAATTAAAAAGAAAATATAGAATCCCCAAAAATATCACTGCGATTCAGAAGCAGTTTTATCTACTTCATTGTAATACCGTGAAGTGTGTATGTGTGTGTGTGTGTGTGTGTGTAAAACTAAACAGAAAGTTTATAAAAGGCCATGAAAGTGTAGCATGGTAGTGAAGATAATAAACTGGGTTATGGCTATGCTATTAACTAGCTGGGTAACTTGGATAAGTGGGTTAAACTCTATTGTTCTCTAGTTTCCTCTTTTATAGTATTTATTGAGTACAATCTCTTTATTTAAAATATTTAGCATTCTGTGATTCCAAAACACTAGTTCTTTGTTCACTATTTACATGACTCACTTTTCCTTTCCCAGGTCACTGATAGCTGTGACTCATTGGTGGTCACATATATAATGATGCTTAGAGAATGGAAAGACCAAGTAGTGAAACTCTACTGAATATGTTGAATCATTTATTTGACAAGAGGAGAAAAACAAGTGAATTCTATCCTTAAAGTTTGAATGGTGGTAGACTGATAGAGCGTTACTGAAAATAATAAAGACTGTGAAAGGTTAGATTATTAATGAGCAAATATTTATCCTTCCCTTCAACTATTAATGGAAGATTATGCTTCCCCATCCAAAAAATGTTGAACTTGGCAATAGGACTGACTTTATGTAAAGGAATATAGAGAAAAGTGAATTTACAATTCTTAATGGGAGACTTAAGAAACATGATACTTTTCTTCTACCCCTGTCTTTCACTCCTGCATTTTCACCATAAGAAGAACATGCCTTGAGTATCTGCTGGTCCAAAGAGAATGAAGGTATGTGAAGCAGAACTGGACTCAACTCAGAACCTGGGGCCAAGTGAAGCTGAGCCTAACCTAGGTAAACCAAAATCCAGATGATTCACAGATACCAAACTAAGAAAGAAATGCCTATTATTTCATGCATTGATATATTGTGGTTACTTATCATGCAGCAGCATTGAGTAGATAACTCATGCTAAGACTCAACAAGTTCAATTGCATTCTTAATTTGTATGATATTCTAAGTCAAAGCACAGTCAATGGATGCATTTGATATATGTATTTTTTAATGTATCTCCGGATAATTCTACCCATTATAGGAAAAACAACCTGACTGAGGGAGGACCTTCCTCTACCACACTAACTTTGAATGGAAATGCAAAATTAGCTTCTTTCATTTTTTTATTTGGTAAACATGAGTTGAGACTCCCCCATTTGGGAAAAGCTCAACTGTTCCTCCAAGACTCTTTAAAAAGTTATAACTAAGGCTCAGGGGAGAAGGTTGACTTATTAAATACAACATTTAGTACTTCTTCATAACACAGTGAGACTTGCTGAGGCCTTGAACCTGCTGGAAATAGTTTTACCAAACTAGAAAGGAGCTCAATTTCAAAGAATGGCTGGACAGCATTTGTATCGTTAGCACAGAGTGCCCTGCTACACTCTATATTATCAGCCACCTAGAGCTTTAGGTTACTTTTAGCAAGAAAGACTACATTTTTTTCTTCACAGGCATTCAAACATTCCACAGGCATTCTTCTGCAGATCGGGAGCTTCAATTTGTTACATGGGTCTGATTTCCAGAGCACACAAATCACGGGGCCTTGAAAATGTGCATGGGCATTTTACAGAATGTTTTAGCTAGAAGAAAATTTTCCTATACTACATTTTTTTGGGGAATAGCTGGGTTGTACCAATATTAGAAGCCAAGTATAAGGCCACTTAAATAGATATTTATGTACATTGCTTTTTCTGGTGAAGTGAGCAGTTGTCAAAGGCCAGAAAGTCTTATCTTCTGTCTTAGCGCTAAAGGTTACAAGTCACTTTAATTCTCTGATGTCAGATTCCTGATCCATAAATTGACCATATAATAGTCCCTACCTAATTAACATGTGAGGAAAAACAAAGTTAAAAGATGTGAAAAGCTGAGCATATCATAAACCCTTGATAAATGTATCCTAGAGTAAGTGTTATTATTTTGGATCTGAAAGATGTGTCCTCAATAGAGCCATTTTCAACTTTAGCTGACAATTTTGGAGAACAGAGACCATTCCTCAATTATTAGAAATCAGACTAAATGAAATATAGCCATATAAGCTTATATATAATGCTTAGCATCATAATTTGGTTCTTTCTACATTTTTGGCATAATAGTACCCACTTAGGAAGAAAAGGCTGCCCTGTGCTGAAATCCTGGAGAGTGTCAAGTGCTATGTATGTATATAAAGTGATTCATTAACTCTCAGATCAAATCTCAGACCTAACAAATGACTAGATTGGACTCTGCTTTTAAAGTGTGCTGCTACTATAAAATGCTATTTCCCCTCAGTTTTTCTTGACCACTTTATCCTTTTGTTTTTTTTCTCTCTGATTCTTTCATGATAAACTCTGCACTTAACTATTGTCCATTCTAAATATCACATTTATAGCATTACTTATTTTTTTCCATTTTTGGGTGGTGGAAATGGAGTCTTTGGAATTGTTACATGTAACAAGAACTAAAGAAAATCTTATGACTAGGTCGTAGACTACCTGAAGGCTTGATTGGCAGACACGGAAAAAGTTGGCATTGGAAGACCTTCACTCTTCCTCCCCAGTTTAGGAGTGAGGAATGAGGTTTGTCTAAATTAGGAACTGGTAGGCATTTCTGATATCCCAAATAAGCCCTAACTGGAATCTTAACCCATTAATTCTTATTTCTAGTCCGCATCAGGATTTAGAGTGTTTATTAGACATTTGAGTTCCAAAGATCAGTAGTCCCCCAGTCAATTTTGCTTTGTTCAATGCTGAGACTGTAGGCCCTCTGTCAGATACATAATAATAATTTTAATCTTCCTGTTCATAATTGAATTCATAAAAATGATGTTAATCATGTTAATTAGAATAGGTGTGCTGGAACCTTATCCTGTGCCAGATGATATGAAAGGTTCTTTCTTTACCCTAAAACAGTTTTCTCAGTGTATTTTGAAGACTGTCTTACCACTGCCTAGTGCTTGGTGAGTTTTGCCTATAATACGCCATCCAAACATTCAATGAAAAGATGTTACTGATTATAATATTCACAATTTCAACATGAAATTGATTACAATTTCAAATGGGGGTAATTTAAGAAAAGTTTAATAAAAGACTAATGTATAAAGGTGTGAGCAGTGTTTAAGGAAGTTAACAAGGAATAGTGCAGTAGCCCTGGGCTAGTATCAGCTAGGTAGGCATGAACACCTTTATACCTGAAAAAGCAAGGGAAAGAAGCAAAGACCTGAACCCTTGCTGCTTAATGAGAGGTGGAGGATTGCTTAACAACAATCTGCCAGAGAAGGAGCTGGATAATAGACACCTGGAACTCAATTTCCTCCAGTCACACCCCTTAATTTCTCACTCTTCTTTTTCTCTTGATTCCAGTTCGAGGGTAAGGACAGTACCATGTTGATACTGTCCATGTAGGTAAACTCAGGACACAGAGCAGGATGAAAATGGTAAGAAAGTGGATCTAGAGGGACAAATGGAAGATATCCTGCATAATAATTGGTAGAACTCAGAGAACGAAGACAAAGGAAAACTCAAATACTTATTTTTATAGGAATGTTAAGTAGGACTTATTGAATGATAAATCTTTTATATTGAAAAGGGTAAAAATAGTGATATATCTGTTAAAAAATGAACATTTGAAATCACTGATTTCAGGGTAGATATGTGAAGCAATGGGTCAGATGAAGAGAGGCAGAACATAAAGTGTTTATACTCCCACGACACAAAAGCAAGGTGAGATAAGGCGGTGGCTCACGCCTGTAATCCCAGCTCTCAGGGAGGCAGAGGCGGGAGGATAGCTTGAGCCCAGGAGTTCGAGACCCGCTGAGGAAGCTGCCGGGCGCGGTGGCTCACGCCTGTAATCCCAGCTCTCAGGGAGGCAGAGGCGGGAGGATAGCTTGAGCCCAGGAGTTCGAGACCTGCCTGGGTAATATAGCGAGACCCTGTTCTCCACAAAAAAAAAAGGAAAAAAAAAAAAAGACAAAAAAAAGACAAAAATGAATATAAATGCAATTCAAACATGTGGAATAGAAAGTCCATCTGAGATCCAGACACCATTTCCAATGGCCTTGGTTATGGGAACCTTTCCTCAACTAACATCTTTCATTATTATGAAAGATGCAACAAATAAATGAAATATACTGAAATTAAGAAGAAATATCAAGTTAAGGAACTTACTGCCGAAAATGTTGTCTGCAGACCAGCAACACTGGCATCAACTGGAAGTTAGAAATTTAGAATCTTAGGTGTTAGTCTAAGGATTATTGAATCTAAATCTGTATTTTAATAAATTCACAGATTCATTTGCTTTTAAATTTGAGAAACACACTGATCTAGTTGTTTCTTCTTTCCTAAGTTGGGGAGGTGATTGTGCAATGAATAAATGATGGGAAGAAAGTGCTGTGACATGGTCCTGTATGCTAAGTGGGGACAAGGTTGGACAGAAATATTAGGCTAGGTTGTGGGGGAACCTGTGGACAGCCCAAGAAGGTGGCTCATGCCTGTAATCCCAGCACTTTGGGAGGCCGAGGCGGGATTATCATATGAGGTCAGGAGTTCCAGGTCAACCTGGCCATCATGGTGAAACCCACCTCTACTAAACATACAAAAATTAGCTTGGTGTGGTGGCATGCATTGTAGTCCCAGTTACTTGGGAGGCTGAGGCAGAAAAATCAGTTGAACCTAGGATATGGAAGTTGCAGTGAGCCAATACTCCAGCGTGGGCAACAGAGGGAGACTGTCTCAAAAAAAAAAAACAACAAAAAAAAAGAAGAAGAAGCAGCCTGAACTTCACCCCTTCACCCTAGTCAATTGTGTACCACAGTTATCAGAATATAATTATTTGGTGTTAGAGTGTCTATTTCATGGGCGCTCTTTAATCTTAAATAAGTCTCCTAATTAATCTACTTATGTTTGAAATGTTTGTGGTAATTTGGTATTCTTTCTTTAATAAGCTGTTGATTTGTGTGTTAACTTTATTATATTTCTGCAAGTTTGCAGCTTTGTTACAGATCTTTGCTCTTTTAATTTGGAGTTGGTCCAAATTTGAGATAGGACTGATAATATCCATCTTAGTGAGTTAACTTTTTAGAGAAGTAATCTAGAATTTCTGTCCTGGAAAATCTTTTAAAGTATATTCGGCCTGGGGCAGTGGCTCACACCTGTAATCCCAGCACTTTGGGAGGCTGAGGCAGGCAGATCACCTGAGGTCAGGAGTTCAGGACCAACCTGGCCAACATGAAGAAACCCCGTTGCTACTAAAAATACAAAAATTAGCTGGGCATGGTGGTGGGCACCTGTAATCCCAGCTATTCGGGGGACTGAGGCAGGAGAATCGCTTGAACCGGGAGGCGGAGGTTGCAGTGAGCCAAGATTGCACCACTGTACTCTAGCCTGGGTGACAGAGTGAGACTCTGTCTCAAAATAAA
>NW_012121265.1:13189875-13190281 GCF_000951035.1 Colobus angolensis palliatus
TTATACTTTAAGTTCTAGGGTTCATGTGCACAACATGCAGGTTTGTTACATATGTATACATGTGCCTTGTTGGTGTGCTGCACCCATTAACTCGTCATTTACATTAGGTATATCTCCTAATGCTATCCTTCCCCCCTCCCCCTCCCCACAATAGGACCCAGTGTGTGATGCTCCCCTTCCTGTGTCCAAGTGATCTCATTGTTCAATTCCCACCTATGAGTGAGAACCTGCGGTATTTGGTTTTCTGTTCTTGCGATACTTTGCTGAGAATGATGGTTTCCAGCTGCATCCGTGTCTGTACAAAGGACAGGACTCATCCTTCTTTATGGCTGCATAGTATTCCATGGTGTATATGTGTCACATTTTCTTAATCCAGTCTGTCACTGATGGACATTTGGGTTGATTC
>NW_012121265.1:13190721-13196422 GCF_000951035.1 Colobus angolensis palliatus
CCTGATTTTTTAATGATTGCCATTCTAACTGGTGTGAGATGGTATCTCATTGTGGTTTTGATTTGCATTTCTCTGATGGCGAGTGATAATGAGCAATCCTTTTTAAAGCAAAAACACCTGCTTTCTCAAGTGGAGCATCTTGGAAATCAGTGCGCATTTATTTTTGCAGTATATTTGGCCTTGGCTTTAGGAAGCATCAGGTGAATGTTACAGAAACTCAGTGAGTCATTCTCCCTCACCACTCTTCCCACCCCCACCCCACCCACTGCAGGGATTAAAAAATAAGATTATTCTTAGAAAAATACACCTACTTCAGAGAGCTGTTCTGTTGACTGAGTGCTCTTACCAAGTAAGGGGGCTATTTTTTCGCTGCCCATACTGATTTTGTCTTGTATGTATGTATGTATGTATTTATTTATCTGCTTGTTCATATTTTGTGCATTCAGGTATCCATTTATTTAGTAGAGGTGACTAGGTGCATTTTCTGATTTTTTTCTCTTTTTTTCATTCACGTCTCTTCTTTTTAAGCATGTAGTCTTCTCTTTCAAGAGGAGATACCCACAACTACTAAATAACTGTTCATCTCATTAACAAACTACATGGATATAGTCAGTGTTGGAAAAATATGATTAAAAGCAAAATCTCCTCCCAATCTAAAATAACTTCTCCACATATGGTTTTCCACAAGAACAAAAAATAATTTTATTATTGAATAAGCATTAAACCAGAAATGTGGTGTGCATCACAGGCAATCCACTGAAGAGATTGCAAATGCAGAAATAAATCTCACTACTATACAGCCAATCAGACAGAACACATTACATAGGTGTTCTCAAGATAAACAATCATTAGTTCTCAAGGAGGAGGACTTGATAGCACCATTTGTCACACATAGTTTATTCTAGATTGGCTTGGTAATTGGGGTGGCCATCTGTGTTAGCTAATTGGCTTTATCTAAAGGAGAAGTAAAATTCTGATATCATTATGACAGGAAGTAGTTTTATAGAAGGACACCTGGCCCCTGAAGTTAGGCTACTGCCCTCCCACAAACTAAGAGGTAGAGGCACTGTCTTCTTTGATGATTACATTTGAAAGATGTGGTTCCCAGATTCTTGAGAAAGATATTCCTGGACCCTAAAGCTGGTGAGAGGCTTACTTAGTCTATAGAAAGATTTCCGTGCATTTCAAAGAGACATAGAGCTTACAATTACAAGTCTTCTAAAGTAAATGCTCTAAGAAAAGTGAGTGGGGTGAAGGCTCTTCCCTTATTTTCCAGAGGGAGAATTAAGCTCCTCATTTTTAACTTGTACTTATCCTTACATCAGTCAAACACATCTCACCAGGAATCAGAAGCTCAGGGCATTGGTTCTTGCTTTCTCACTCAGTGGCTGTTGCTTATTATATGAGTTTTATTTTCCATCTATGAGAAACTTAGTTAGAAACTGCATAATGTCAAAGAGCTTACACACAATGTATGGTTCATGAACCAGTAACAGTAGAGTTTGTTGGAAAACAGAATTCTAGGCTTTCTCCCAAGACTGAATCAGAGTGCATATTTTAACAGTACTTCTAGTGATTCAATGTGCATTTAAGAGTCAGAAGCACTAGTCTATGACCATGGTTCTCTATAGTTAACTATGTTTTCCCCATTTTAAATTGTGCTTTTTACAATTATTGAGCTGTGAGTGTTTTTAATATGCTCTGGATAATGATGTTTATTGGATATGCATTTTAAGATGTATTCTCCAAGGTTTGGGGTTGTATTTTCAATTTTTTGATATTGGTTTTCAAAGAACAGTTTTAATTTTGATGAAGTCTAACTTACCAAGTTGTTTTCTCTCATGATTCTTGCCATTTTTGTCTTATCTAAGTCATATCTGCATAAACCAAAGTCACAGAGACATTATACCATGTTTCCTTCTGAAGGATTTATCAGTTTTGGTTTTATATTTAGGTTTATAATGTGATTATGGTTAATTTTTATATATGATATAAGCCATAGGACATGGTTTATTGAATGTTTTCACAAAAGTCTTTGCAATGTAATTGCAACTTATTTAATTATTCTAGCACCATTTGTTGAAGACTAGCCTTTCCTTGATTAACTACCTTAGCATTTGTTTAAAAAATAATTGATTAAATATATTTACAGTTTTACTTCAAGATTTTCTATTCTGTCCCATTGATTATGTTTTTTTAAAACAACAACAGAACCATAGCTTACAATGATTTATATTTTATTATTTAGTCAATACCACTCTGTCTTGATTACTATAGCATTACATTACATTTTAGACATTTAGATATTCTTTATATGCATGCTGGATATTATTCTTTTATTAAATATATGATTTGAAAATATTTTGTCCTGTTATCTGTGTTGCCTTTTTACTCTGTTGATAGTGTCTTTTGATGCACAATTTAAAATAATTCATGAACTTCAATTTGTTTATTTTTTCTTTTTTTTACCTATGCCTTTAGTGCTGTACCCGAAAAATCATTGTCAAATTCAGTGTTGTGAAGACTTTGCCCTATGCTTCCATGTAAGAATTTTATAGTTTTAGGTCTTACATTTAAGTCATTAATTTATTTTGATTAATTTTTTGCATATGGTGTTAGGCAAGAGTCCAACTTCATTATTTTGCATATAGATATCCAGTTTCCCAGACCATTTGTAGAAAAGACTATCCTTTCCCCATATTGATCTTGGCTCCCTTGTCTAAAATCATTCAACCATGTATGTGAGAGTTTATTTCTGAATTTCTTATTCCATTCCATTGATGCATATGTCTGTCTTGATGCTAGATTACCCAGTTTTGATAACTGTAGCTTTGTAGTTTTGAAATTAGGATGTGTGAGTCCCCCCAACTTTGTTTCTCTTTTTCAAGATTGTTTAGCTATCTAGAGTCTCCTGCAATTCCATATAAATTTTTGGAGGGTTTTTCTATTAATACAAAATTTTAAAATATCTTTGGAATTTTGATAGGTATGGCATTGAATTTATAGATTTTTTTTGGTAGTATAGACATCTTAACATTATTCATTCTTCCAATCCATTAATGTGGGATGAGTTTTTATTTATTTAAATCTTTAATTTCTTTCAGCAATGTTTTATAGTTTTTCTTCTACAAGTCTTTTACTTCCTTGGTTAACTTAATTCCTAAAATTTTTATTTTTCTTAAGGATGTTGTACATTGAATTGCTTTTGTAATTTTCTTTTCTGGTTGCTCATTGTTAGTGCACAGAAATGCAACTGATTTTTGGGTGTGAACTGTATATGCTGCTAATTTTCTAAATTTATATAAATACGTATAAGGTCATACTATGTGCAAACAGAGATAATCTTATTTCTTCCTTTCCAATTTAGATGCCTATTATTTATTTTTCTTGCATAATTGCTTGTAGGACTTCCAGTACTATGTTGACTAGAAATAGAAGTGGCAAAATGGTCATCTTTCTCTTGTTATTGATTTTAGAAAAAAAAAAAAAGCTTTTAATTTTGAACCAAAGGTTATTATGTTGACAGTTTGTTTTGATTTGTAGTTTGTTGAGTACTTTTTTTTACCCTGAAATGGTGTTGAATTTTGCCAAATGACTTTTCTCCACCAATCAAAGCTATGCTTTTTAAAACATTATTCTGTTAATGTGATAGTACACTGGTTTTCATGTGTTACATCATTCTTGAAACCCAAGGATAAATATCCCATTTGGTCATGGTGTATAGTTGTTTTAACATATGCTGAATTCAGTTTGCTAGTATATTGTTCAGGGTTTTGCATTAGTATTCCTAAAGGATAATTGATCTGTAGTTTTCTCCTCTTGTGGTGTCTTTGTCTGGCTTTGGTATTCTGGTAATGCTGGCCTCATAGAAGAAGTTAAAAAGTGTGCCCACACAGCTAAATTTTTTGGAAAAGTTTGAGAAAAATTTGTGTTAGTTCTTTAAATCTTTGGTAGAATTCACCCATAAAGCCATCAGGTCCAGAACTGGTCTTCACTGGGAATTTTTCTTTATTGACTCGATCTCTTAACTAGTTATAGATTTATTCAGATTTTCTATTTTTTATAACTTAATCTTGGGAGGCTTTGTATTCCTAAGAATTTGTTCATTTCATGTACTTTGTCCAAATATTTGTTGTACAATTATTCACAGTACTCATAATCTTTATTTCTGTAGAAAGCAGTAATGTCTCCACTTTCATTACTAATTTTAGTAACTTGAGTATTCTCTTTTTATCTTAGTCTGTTTAGCTAAAATTGTTTCGATTTTGTTTACCTTTTTAAAGAGCCAACTCTTGATTTTGCTGATTTTCTATATTATTTTTCTATTTTCTATATTATTTACCCCGGCTCTACTCTTTATTATTTCATTCCTTATGCTATATACCTTTGGGTTTAGTTTGTTCTTTTCTAATTTTTTAAGTTGTAAAGAGCTTTGTTGTTTTGAGATATTTCTTGTTTCTTAAAAATGTATAAGCACTTATAGCTATAAATTTCCTCCTTAGTAATCCTTTCACTGTGTCCCATAAGTTTTAATATGTCATGTTTATATTTTCACTCATCTTTAAGTATTTCCTAATTTCCCTTGTTATTTCTTTCTTTAGCCATTGTTTGTTTAATAGTCTTGTATAATTTCCACGGTTTTATGAATTTTCCCAGTTTTACTTATGTTATTAATTTCTAACTTCATTCTACTGTGACCAGAGAAGACAATTTGTATGATATCTTTCCTTTCAAATATAGTGAGATCTAATTTCTGGCTTAAAACATGTGATCTATCCTGGAAAATGTCCCATGTATACTTGAGAAGAATGTGTATGCTGTTGCTTTTGAGTAAGATGTTTTGCATGTGTCTGTAAAATCTAGTTGGGTTATTGCTTTCTTTAAGTGTTCTATTTCCTTACTTATCTTCTATCTGACTGTTCTATTCCTTATTGAGAGTTGAGTATCAAAATCTCCAACTATTATTGTAAAACTCTTTCTCTTTTGCGTTCTTTCAGTTTTTGCTTTATATAATGTTAATCTGTTCTTAATTATATAAATCTTTATATTTTCAATAATTTATTGCTGAATTGAAGCTTTTATTAATATATTGTTTTTTGTCCTTTGTGTCTCTTATAAACATTTTGTGATTTAAAGTCTATTTTGTTTGACATTAGTGTATTAGGTTCTCCAGAGAAATACAATCAATACACACATATATGCACACATATAATATACAAATACATATATGAATATATATGCACACATACATATATAATATGTGAGTATATTTTATATATGTATATGTAACCATGTGTGTATATATTTTATATGAAATAGTTCACATGGTTATAGAGGTGAGGAAGTACCACATATTGCTATGTACAAGCTGGAAAACCATGAAAACCAGGGGCATAACTTATCCCAGACACAGAAGTCTGAGACGGGCTCTGACAGTTTAAGTCCTGATCTGAGTCCAAAAGCCAAAGAACTAGGAATGTTAATGTCTGACAGCAGGAGGAGATAGAGGTCCCTGCTTAAGCAGAAAGATAAAATTTGCCATTCCTCCACCTTTTTGTTCTATTCATGCCTTCAGCAACTTGGAGATGTCCACCCATATGGTGAAGGCAAATTTTTTTATTCAGTCTACTAATTCAAATGTTAGTCTCTTCCAGAGATACCTTCGTAGACACATTCAGAAATAATATTTTACCAGCTGTCT